>NW_009952974.1:11302061-11307292 GCF_000747805.2 Chaetura pelagica | reverse complement strand
TCTTTCCCTTCCTCCCTCCCTCCTTCCCTTTTTCTCCTCAAGCACATTCACATAATTAAAAAAATGAGCAAATGTTTTATTGAAATTGTTTCCAAAGTCCCCCTTTTTCATATATGGACTTCAGTTCCTTATGCATTATCATCACACAAATTTTTTCCATGGTGTCTCAGAAAATTACTATATTGCTACAAATGTTAACAAATTTTTTTAAAAAATACATTTTAAATAATCATTATGAGCAATTATCACAATTAACATTAATTGAAAATTATTTATGTGTCAAGTAGTTAGTTGTGTTTTAACAGCTGTGAGTAATCAATTTTTATTTTAATTCACCCAAATGAAATACTCCTGAGACCCTTAAACTGTTCTGGCAACAGGCTACACTACTAGGGAAACATAATACCTTTCATTAGACCCAATGATAGAGTAAGAAAAAACAGATAAGCTTTCAAACACAAAAATGTATTTTACTTTATACCACAAGACCACCACCACAGATTCAACACTGCTAATGCTAATGTCATTGACATATTCTTTTTCTGACCCACAGATTTACTCCTGAGCAGTAAGGATATACACTACACACCTCACACAGATTTGTAAATAGTGTTTCACCAAGAAACTGAGAACTCTGAGGCAACTCCAGCCTCATAATTACACATATTTCATGTACCTATCTCAGTGTGGGGCAGTATGGTTCTGAAATGCTTTTCTCTACTGTTTTTTGTTTTGTTTTTCAAATCTTCAAACACACTCTATGAAAATTTTACAAGCACTTCATAGCTGCTGTTTAGGTTAGAACAAAGGAGAAGCATCTGCAACCCTTCCATATCCCTTCACAAGATTATGGCCATGTTATTGAGGTTATTGGGAAGGTTTCCTGAGTTTCCCTCCAGCTGCCATTTCCTTTTCAACCCACTCTTGCCATGCTAGCCCATAAGGGGGTCAGCTATCACGGAGACAAAGGAGGAGGTGATGCATTCTGCCAGGCCCTACTGCCTTGCTTGTGTGCCATGTCCTTTAAAAGATTCCAATTCATTTTTCTGAATTCCACTGCTTTCCTGCTAGAGTTTAAGCAACCACAGAGTAACTCATTACTACTGCACCTTGTTAAACTTTGGGTTTGAGAGCCACAGAAAATTGAGAAAGTAGGGACAGAAAAAAAACTAGGCAGAAACTGCCATTTCTTTTATTTATTTATTCAATTCCTAAAGACCTGTGCTCCCAAAAAGATAACTCTGTTTAAATCATGCCAGTCAACTCAGAGAAGGTGCTATCTCAGAGTCACAGGCTTTTTAATCATAGGCTTTTATCTATATCTTTTTTTATACTAAGTGGTGGAGTCCTACAGTTCATTATTAATCAGCATTTACAAAATTCCATGCTTAGTTGGCATTTAGAGTGTAGTGAAAATGCATGCATCAGAAGAGCTAATTTTAGCTAATAAGTAATTAAAATGAAGAGACCTAGAGGTATTAAAAGGATGCTGACCTTGAGTCCCATTATGTTAGCAAAGAGCGGGCAAATAAGCTAGGCTGAAGTGTGACATAATGAGAATATATTCAATAGTTTCGGGGGAATGTATCACTGTACTTGTGTAGAGTTAATTAAAAACATAGGCACAGGTTAGTGATGGGGTTATCCTTTCTATGCAGTTTTTCCAATTCTGCATTTAGCTGCATATGAAATGTATTTACTATTTCATGGATTTTTGGGATTTTGGGATTTTTCATGTGTTTTATAACAGAGAGTTAAGTAAGAGAAATCAATCCAGATCTACTGAAAGAAAGAGTTTTTTGGACCAAATTCTAAGGCCTGAATACAGCCCTTATTGTGCTGAATATTGACTTCAGTGGAGATGTTGCTGTGAGCCTTAGCAAAATTAGATTTTTCCCTGTATATATATTTCAACTACATTAATGTAAATTACTTTTTGGGGTGTTTTTTTTACCAGGTAGGTTGATTTTAGTTTTGATTGCACAGAGACAAAGCTTTGTACTGAAACAAAGCAAATGTTATGCATTGTTTCAGGATTAGACTTACTGCACACACATATGATCAGATTTCAAGTTTAAAAAATAAACTATAAAAATAAATATAATTTTAAGCAATTGCCTATTGTTCTAACACTTCAGAAATTTGATGCTCAGATGTACTGAATTTTATCCCAGGGTATGTTTATAAATGTGAAACTACTAGCACTCAGTTAAACAGCAATGACTGATTTTCAGTGACTCTACTGTAAAGCTGCTCTCAAACTGACTCATCCTTGCCAAATTCCTCTGTTGCTTCCCCATAGCCTAGTTTTCCTCTGTATTTTCAATTTTCAGCAAAATTTTTGTTAATCACATCCTCTGCTCGAAACAAATGCTCAAGGGCAAATCAAAAAGATTTGTTGCTGCTAAACAACCCTCATAGTCACCAGAAAAGAAGAGACTTCTAAGATGCCTGAGTCACTCAAAATGGTTAAGCTGCTGCTTTTTGTGCTGACTAGTAAGAATACCAAGCTGTACAGAACACCTTATACCACCCTCAATTACTGCAATTTTCCTATGAACTTTTGCTGTTTCAAGTACTGTGCCATATAATCCCTTGGATACATTTTGCAAACTTCATCTTAAAATACGATAGCTTTCTTCGTTCTACAGACTGTTGCTGATCCAGGCTGATCTAGTGATTCAATTTTCCAGCATATTTGTCTCCTGCTTATATCCAGTTATTCCTATCTGTCAGCCTGAATACTCTTGAAATATCCTTCTCTGGGTTTTATTTTCCCAAGGTTTACCCTGGAAAATATTCCCTGTCAGCTTCATTTCACAAGGTTCATTTCTCTGAAACACTCCTGTAGTCTTCCTCCAAGGCATTCCTCCTGTCCATTTATTTTATGGTATTTTGGGGTTCGACAGATTCTATCCTATGTCAAAACCTCTAGGAAGCAAGATTTCTCCACCATTAAGTGCTTTTCTAGTTTTTAATGATCTCACCACAGTCTCTTCTAGAAAACACTGTTTCTAATAAACTGCTACCCAAGCACAGTTTTTCAGGTTATTGCAGTCCTAATCACCTTTCACCTAAAAATTTGGCTGCACATTTTTAAAATGCATGTCGGTTGAACTGTAGTGACCTGAGAATAAGTATTATGCAACTTGTCATTTAAAAGTCACTTCACCAAAAGCATCACAGCTGATGATCTGAGAATCTTACAGCTGTTTTGCAGACTGGTACACTGGTGAAGCCTGATGGGCACAGCCCACACCAGCATGCAAATATGACATGAGTAACTATGCTTATGGTACCAAGCTGGTTATGTTGACAACTTTCTTCTAAGCAGGAAGCATTCCAAGTTACTTCTGTTCCTGCTTTGATGTGCTATGCCCACAGCATACCTTGGTTACATGTGTGTTGCATTTTCAGGTCAAAATTTTTCAGATCAAAATCTCTACATATTTCTTTTTAACTAAAAATGAATATTTTTAAGCAGGATGGGAAAATCCATTTTGTATGATTACTGCATTTGATGGCAATTATTCAAGCAAAACAGTACTGTAAAAATAACTCCTAATAATCTGAGTTCAAAATACTTCACAATATGCCCATTATTGTCCAGAGGAGTATTTTATAAAGATTTCAGAATGTCTTCAACCAAGGTGATTCCATAAATAATGCTTGCACAGTGGTTTCTAAAGTGTCTTGTGTCTCCTTTGTGACGTAAACTGGTTGTTATGGAGATGGTAAAATATCAACCATTGTTTGTGAGACTGTGCAAGATCAATTTTTAATACATTACAACAGCTCCTTTTCTCTGTTCAGTCATAATCAGCCTTCCTTAGAAACAAAAACAGATGTATAAAAAGTACAAAATGTTCTAAAACAAATGCTTGCATGATACTTTTAACTGTTTGACATACAGATATAGATACACCTGTGTGCATCTGTAACAGATGCAAATTCCATCCCAAATTCCCCGAAATTCAAATAAGTCTACTGGCCTTCAACAGAAATCAGGCTACTCCTGTTATTAAGGTTTAACAACTTACAAATAAATAGACCACTCCTTTTCATTCTCAAGTTTTTACATTTCATTATTATATTTTTGTTTCTTTTTTTTATTTCTTAAAGTGGGGAGGGCAAAGATTAGTATCTTTCACCCCAAATTTAAGGGAAGTACCTAAGGGACTTCTGTTCAATAATGTGCCAAAACTTGCTAGAGCTTTGTGAAATAGAAGGAAAAGGGGTATGTCTGGGGACTAGTATGCAAAAAAATTGGTCTAAGACACTTGGCTAGGCTGCCTGTAGTTTATTTTTCTCCATTTTTTATCTATGTCAGTCACGTGTCTAAGTGTGCAGTGTGTGTCCCCACTCTATGATTAAGGGTAAAGAACACACAGCTGAGGAAAAGTTTTGCAGAGTCCCATAGCAAGACAAGAATGTGGGAATCTCTCCTACCACTTTGTAAGACACATAGATAAGCACACCAAAACATATAGTGTCTGACTGGAAATTCATACAGTTTTCAGGGACATCCCCAGTTATTTGCAGATTATCTGCACTTTTATGAAAATAATGAACATTAGAAATCCATTTTGTATATTCTAATAGCACATTAATTTTACTGACAGGGGTCTAAATGTAAAGTAGTAACACAGCAATAATGAAGGGAAGAAAATACAGCCTTTTCTCCTACCATGTGGAATTAGCAACAAAGTGTGCACTACAATAAATGGAGAGAACCCAGACAGGAACATTTGCCTACCTCAGGTGCCATCCAAAAGGGTGTCCCCACTGAGGTGTTTCTACGTAGCCGTGTGCTGGTGAGCTGGGCTGAAACACCTGTAATGAAACAGATGTAAAATCTTGGCTTCAAATTAATTCTTCCATTTCAAGTCAGTTTTTTCATGTATCTAGAAAACAAACTCCAAACCTAGAAGTACAGCTACAGAACACCTGGTCAAAGTAGGTGCAGCATTTGTTCAGAATTCTTTGTTTGATTAACTTAAGCTTGCTGTTTTCTCTCACAGTTGCTGCCAGATTTTTTTGTGAATGACACTGAGTTTGAAACATTATCATTCAAACTCAGTAATTCAATTGGCACCTATCACAGATTTCTTTCTGCTGCTTTCATTAATATAAACAGGAACTATTTGAATTACAACTTTAAATCCTCTGTTTCTGAAATTTACTTCCTGAATATCGATGGAAGGAAAATACTTCATTAGAGTATTTGCAGA
>NW_009952974.1:11229321-11302013 GCF_000747805.2 Chaetura pelagica | reverse complement strand
AAGCTCAAGCTCACAGTGCAGCTTGTACTGAGGGAGTTATGCACACAGTTAAAACAAAGCTTTTGCTTCAGTGCTTTGCTGACTGGGGCTGGACTACTGAAGCACAGCTGAAAAAAGGAAGAAAGAATTAGAGTGAAATCAAACATTAGCAAATTAGAAAGAACTTTCACAGCAAATTTTCTGTGCTTTGGTCAACATAAAATTGAATTGTGGAGTTCATGATCATTCCAATAAGCTGACACAAAACCAAAACTGATTTAAAAAATATTTTACCTTAACATGATTTAAAAAGAAACACAGCAGTCTGCTCCTGTGGCATTACCCAGAGACAAAAAGAGGCAGAAACACATATAGTACATGTTGCCGGGCGCAATCAAATAAGAAAGGGGAACTCTTAATTTGTAAGTTAAATAATTTGATTGCTGACTCTAAGATTCAATTCTGTATTAATTTATTTAGTTATTTAGAGTGACTGCAAGCCTTCAGTGATTTCCTGAGTATCCCTGTGAAACAGTTAAAGACAAGGACCTACAGCAAGCCTCTGTGCACTTAACTCTCCTCTCTCTTGAGCTAGCTTAATTTGTAGCTGCTAACTACAGACTACAAAACAGTGTAGAATACCAAAGGGCTTAGAGATGGAGGCAATGGGAGAGACTAGACTGAGTGAGCATGAGCATAAATGAAAGATAAATTGCAGGCATTTTGAATTGACTTACACTGTGACCAACATTTATACAAATATATCATGCTGTCAAGAGTAGCTGAGAGAAGAAATGTGTGTTACATTGAAAAGGCAAGCTGTAACGTCATGAAATAAAGGCCAAAAAACCCACCTCAATTAATGATATCTGTGTAATGCTATCAGTAACCTAATATATCTCTGTATGTGCAACCTTCAATATGAAGTAACTTTTTTTTCTTCAATATTCTGTCTCATTCTATGGATAAAATGGATAGTATTCACTGAATGTCATTAATAATTTTTTATCCCCATCGATCCAGGTTCTAGTTACTTATTTAATATAACCAATACTATACTAAATGTAACATTATTTTTTCCTTTTGAAATGTTTCCTTCCCTTCTCATAAAACAATAAATCTCCTTAACATTCCTGCAAAATGGGAGAGGATTATTAGTTCCAGAGATTAACCTAAAAATATTCAAAGCATCCACTGGTTTTGGGTGCTTAATCTGAGATCTTTCAATTTTCAGGCACTTCACATGCCTGAAATAGAGCTGTAACAGATCTCAGCTGCAGTTGAAGAACATTTAGCTCTTCTGCAAAGGAGGACAGGATGTTTCAAATAGACTATTGGGAAAATGAGGAACAGGGTGGCCACTTCTAAAAAGTTTCATGCAAGTGACCTGCCAACATCACAGAGATATATAGTGAAAAATTCAAGTAGCTCAGGAAGAGAAGTGACTAGCAGTTCAAGCAGTTGAATGGCATTAAACTGGAGACTATTCTTGCTCCTGTCAGTGCTGCAATTTTCTAGTGCTACTGTTGTAACCTAAAACATAAAAACCCTATAAAACCTATATGTGGAATCAGAGACACACATGGGTCACTAGAAAGTCTGGGATTCCATTTCCTTGAAAAACAACTTGGAGTTGTAGCACAATGATCTGCCTTTGGAAGCCAGAGCTTCAATCCGAGCTGTTGCTGCAGTTAAGGATTTTGTGTCTGATAAAAATATTCTGCTTTGGGGAGAAAAGCCAACTTTTCTCAGAATGGAGTAGTTATAAACAAAGATCATACTGCCAAAATTCCCCCAAATAAGAAGGGATCTTTCTCCCTTGTACTAGGTTAGGGACCCACTCCAAGTTTTCTTCAGGTCATATGTATTCCCTAGTACTATTTTAATTGCTGCCTTATCATTCAACATAATAACTTTCTGTCCATAGGAGATCCTAGAAAGTATGCTGTTTCCCAGCTTACTTTAGCATCTTCAACATATTTTTATTTTAAATTTGTAATGACATGGCATTTTCTTTCTACTGCATAAATTTATTATTTTTTTATTTAAAAAAATAAGTTACTATTTGCAGGATTTTTCGCACACCATTTTACACTACTCTCATTTTGTGAATGTTTGTCTTTATCTTCATGCAGTGCTAAGCAAACGTCTGTCATTCACACAACACTGTTCTCAGTTATGACGACCTTATGTATGATCTGGTTTTGTTAATAAATATTATTACTAATAATCTGTTTCTGATACCTGAGGGACTGCAGCATGTTGAAATTTTTCTAAGTTAATATTTCAAGGGGAAAAAAATTGCTGAACTGAGTTAAAATCTATGGCCAAGAGCTTTTCTATCTATCTGTCTGTTTGTCTGCCCATCCGTCCTGTTCCTTATCATAGCAATAATCACAAATTAAATGGATGTTGGGTTTTGGACCCAAGGGACCATTTTACCTTCTGCTCAGGGGAAAAAATACGCTTAAGGCTAGAAAAAGCCATTTCAGAGAGAATGTTTCCTTTTCAAATGCAAAAGATAGACTATCTAAATTTTAATTAGGAGGACAAGTGCCCTGAAACCTACATTCCTTCTGAATTGCAAAGAGCTTTGTACCTAAAATAGTACCTTCAGAATAACTTTTCATTATTAAAATAATATGTTCAAGCTTTTCCGTTTAAAGTCTGATTTTCTGTCAGAATTTTCATTTTTGCTGTATCAGGTTCCTTCTCCATTTTTCCTTCTTAAATTAATTGAGAATATCCTACTGAAAAAGTCTCTCATTGTGTCATTTTGCCTTCCCAGGGGAAAGTAAACAGATGCCCTTGGCTAAACTGCATGTATCAGGAAAACAAATGGGAAGTGGTCATTACCAAAGTCAACGAGCTTGACTCCACCTTCTGTTGTCAGGAGAATGTTGTTCCCTTTCACATCCCGATGAATGATCCGGTTATTGTGTAAATGCTGAAGGCCCTATATATCAGCAATAACAAAAATAAGTTTACTCTCTTATTTAAAAACAATTAGCTTACTATTAGGGAATGTAATTAAGAAAATATGCACATACTCTATAAAAACATCTGTCCACTGGATTACATGCTTGATACAACCCCTGCTGCTTTTAACAGCCTGCATGATATTATCAACATTACCATATTTTACAAATGGAAAATGTATGTATGAGATGAGTAAACTGCACCCTCTGCTGTCATTACAAGCTCAGTGAACATCCTTACCAAGAGAGCACCATATAAAATGTATGAGATTATAGCTTCATCCAACCGTTGGCCACACTTCAGCAAGCCTTTGACAAGCTCTGTGACAGAACCTCCATTGCACAGCTGTGAGGGGGAGAGTTGCAAAGGGGGAAAAAGCAAGACAGGTCCTCGGTTACTAAATATACTTATTTAGGCTATGAACACCTACCATGCAAAATTGCATTATAACACAAGATTGGGAACAACTAGATTTTTACCCAGCAATTATTTATGTTGTCATCCCATCTGAGAACATATTTTATTAGAAATGTTAGTAATAAATCACAGCAGCCTGGGGGGGAGAGGGAAGTGAAAATCAAAGATCATAAAGTCAAAATATTATAAACAGGAGTGTATTCTGCTTTTTAAAAGCATCCGTAAGTCAAATTTACATTTTTTGAGTGTTGTCTCAATACTACGTGCTATGTCTTTGGGAAACTGTTTTCTCAAAGAAAAGGCCAGACAGAAAAGATTGATGCTGTTGATGACTGGAAGGCAACAAATTACTGTAATTTTAAACTTTCATTCCATCAATGCTCCTGCTGGCAGGCAATATAAAGTAGACAGAAGCCATATCTCTATACTTAGATTTGATGGCATGTGTTGCCAACAACCAAGACTAAATATTCGGATCCAGAAAAGCATCCTCTTGCAAGTGTTTCCCATTAATGGGATGCCATACATAAAAAGAGGAGGAGAAAAAGTACAATCAGAAATATGTTTTGTTTTCAGCCACACATTAGTTTACTGCCCATGCCCCATTATTCTCCTCTTTGTCATCTTCTCTCAGTTTTTTTCTTCAATATTCAAAAATATTCAACAAGCAAAGAAATAACTTATGGGAAAATTGATTACCTTTCTTTGAATTCTATCCTCTACACCAGCATCCTTACCAATATTTCTGGCACACAGAAATCACATGCATTTCAACACAAGTTCATTTTATATTAATCAGTATTAAGTTTAAAACACTACAGTGTAAATCAGAACAGTATGAACACAGAATGTATACCAACTCTCTAGTTTTACCTCTCTCAAATAACTTTTATCAACTGTGTATCAGTTCAATCTCTAATTTCTGTGATATGTTGATATTTTCCTTAATTTATTATTAACTTCCCATTGCATAAAAAAATTTCACTAGACTAAAGGTTTAGTTCATGGAAAGGACCAGATCACATGATAAACAAGACAGCATTTATGTAAATAAGTTCCTGAAGCAAAATGTCATCAATGAAAACATGGAAGCAT
The DNA here is from genome assembly GCF_000747805.2 of Chaetura pelagica. Lineage (NCBI taxonomy): Eukaryota > Metazoa > Chordata > Aves > Apodiformes > Apodidae > Chaetura > Chaetura pelagica. The sequence goes on along the minus strand of NW_009952974.1, from coordinate 11,297,543 downwards.
TCAGCTGAATATCAATCATCAAATGTCTTTACAGAATAAGTTAATTTCATGGAAGTGCATTTTTTTCTTTCTATGCTTACCCATTTGCTGACAAGCCATAAAGTCAAATATTTTTGTTTACTGCTTTCACTGAACTACATGTTCTACTAAGACAGGCTGTACTACACTTATTTCTAGCCTGCAAATAAAATACAGAAAAAAATGCACTCATTTAAAAAAAAAAAAAAATCCCCAACAAGCTGGTTATGACAGAAAAACTATACAGACTGACAGCTGTTGGGTTGTGTACGTTAAATGAATGTCCGATTCTGAAAATGCATATATCCCAGGAACACTACTGCAGCTGTCTGTAAAACTGTTCTTGACAGTCAGCAAAGATCTGTGACCAAATGAACTTGTAAACTTTGTACCTAATGGCAATACTTCAGAAAGAGGACTGATGCACATTTAGATGGAAAAGTAGGGAAGCTTGCTTCACAGTTGTCTGTGCTACACAGACAAAGTGCTTATTTCCAAAAATCCTTCTGTAGTAAATTGCATCATCATAAAAATATTTCAGGTGTCCACTTTTGCTAGCCTTTCTCATTCTTGGCATTTAAGACCTCAAGTAAGGTCTTGCTCATGGTGAGTAAACATGGTAAAATTGTGCCTAAAGGAAAAAGAAGATCCACCTTTTTATTACAAATCTTGGAAGTCACACATCTAATCAATTTATTTAATGAAAAACTCAGGGATCGAAATCTGAAAAAGTGTCATTAAATTATAACATAAAAAGTAACTGCAATGCATATGTAAATTTGCATGTAAATTCCAAGGCAAGAAATAGTTTGCCTTGTGTGGTAAATTTATCCGTAGAAGGAAAACACAATTTTTTTAACATCAAATTTCTTTAAAGCATTTAATGATCACAAAAAAACACCTGAAATTAACATACTTAATTGATAAGGTGTTTACAAACACCTAACTCTCTCAAATTCTACATTCAGTTTTGTTACATAGAGTATGGTATGATTTTGCTGTACAAAATTTTGTTACATGGAATAATACCACATGATACATCTGTTGGATACACTACACTTGTATCAAAAAAGAAAACACATGGGAAACCAAGCCCAAACTCAACACAAAGCCAGTAGGAATACAGTAAAGAACAACACCAAAACAAAAATGCTAAAGCTCTTTTTAAGAGTTACTGAAATTTAAGATGAAACACATCCAAAAGTTTGCATTCAAGCTATGTAATTCTGTAGTACACAGAAGTTAGACGTATTATTTGGATTCCACAACTTAAAGAGGAAATTAAGATTCCCTACTCTAATTCCAGTCCTCATTCAAAAATAGGGAGTGGAATTTCAAAAGTGATCACTAGTTTGAAAGTGAATGCTAACTTTTACCACTCTTGTTATAACAAAAGAGAAATGTTTGAATGGTGTGCTATGGCTCATCAATCTGTGCAAAGCTCAGCCTAGAAGACACCTAGAAGAAATCCTCATCTTGCAACAATCTTTGGCAGTGACTTAACTGGCAACAAGTCTACCAAAAGACATTTTTCATTGTAAGAACACTCACTGCTACAGAACAAGAAAAGTTTATAGAATGCATTTCTGTTGCTAGGTTTTCATCAACAGTCAGCCTCTAGTCTTAATTTACCATAAAACAGACTTGCCCATTACATTTTCTCTGTTCACTCTTGCAGTAGGCTGTGTATTTGTTAACTGTCCTCCATGTTACTACTTCATCATCTTTTGCATTCCCCTCAAGTGCTTGAGCTCTCCAGAAGTTTAAATAAATGTCTTCTCTAATGTTCCCTCCAACATGAAAAAAATCAAGCTGTGTTTCTTATAAAAATTATTTGCTTGCTTTGCAGGCAGAATGTAGCAACTTAAACAGAAATAAAATACAAGGACATTCCATTTTAAACAAACCTTAAGTATGGGTGTGATTTTCAAACAGTAGACTACCACATCATTTATCACCAGTCCTTTGATTAATGGCGCCAATCAAAGAATCATGAACACCTGTAACTCTACTAGCAATAAGAAACAGAAATGCAACAACATTTGCTAGTTAAGATGTAATGTTATAAAAATGTTTTTACCTCAAGTACTAGCCAGAGCTGTCCTCCCACATATTGATCTGCTTTGTAAAACATTCCATAAAACCTAACAACATTAGGATGATTGGGAAGAAACTGCAAAATATTATATTCTGCTTCAATTTCTTCATCTATATCCTAAATAAAAAACACAAACACACAGAACATATAAACACAGTAAGTCTGTACAAAACAAGAACAAACTCTCATGGATTAAAAGATTCCTTCTTTAATTAGTTTGTACTTTCCAAAAGTTCTACTTTAATGTCATGGAAAGTACTCAAACAGTACTGTAAATTTAATCCACACCAAATCATGGCACTTTTGCTTTTTCTACATACAAAAACGTGAAGTCTGTGTAAAGCAAGTAGCTCCTCTTCAAAGATTCTTCAAGTGCAAAACATACGTAGTAAGAAACTAAAAACTGAACATGAACCTTTGATTCATTCTTTTTTCTGTGATCATTAGATGAGCCCAAACAGGGAACTATTTCACAGAACCTTGAAGAGGACATCTGTTAAAAATAAAGACACCCTTAAGAGGAAAAGACGTAGACCAGAAACAATTAAAGTTAGAGACAAAACAAAACCCACAGAATAAGCAACTAAATATTTGTTTATGAAGTAATTCTGTGAAAATTACAAAATAGTGTGTAATATCAGCACGCAGGCCACAACTCAGAATTCTACTTTAGCACTGAATCTTCCCTTTTTTGCATTTTGCTAAAAAGGATTCAATCTTATTTACCTTCTTCAGATTTATATAAGAGAAAACCAAGATGAAGTTCAGTACTGATCGGACAGAAACATAAATTTTTAATAAATATTTTAGCCACGATCGAACTCCAGCCTGATCCAGCCTGACCAGCTGCCAACTAAATCTTCTATTGAAAAGTAGGCCTTGGATCTCAAGGGAAGCTAAGCATTTAATACCCACTAAAACGGAGCTGTCACAGAACTACTTCTGACAATTTGGACTGTGCTCTTCCGTTTTTATCTTAACTATTGTCTCACGTTATCCGCTTATAAAAGTTAACTATAAAACATCCTAAAGTTCACAGTAGCTCTGTGATAGGAAAAGTAACTCTTTTAGGGAGTACACAGAACAAAATATGAATGTTAAGATTAATACAGCATCTTGTATTTTCCCTGCTATAGCAGGGGTCTGAGAAGAATGACTCTGTGTCTTCTTATCATTTGCATGCTCCAAGCACAGATATCTAAATTCGTACCAGAACTACATAGACCTAAAAAAGAAACTAGGCAAATGCCATTTTAAAATAACATATAAAACAACAAAATTGTAAGTTGTAGCTTTCAGGTTCTGATATTAAGCTTCTTCTGTCAGCATATTCTGCATAATTATTCCAGGATGCTTTCAATATCTTATAAATTTTATTTACATTTCAACTCTGAGAATTCTTTTAAATGAACAATGAACAGTTTAATAATTTTTACTTACACTGATAGGATCCAGAATCTTTACTGCTGCCAGGCTCCCATCTTTCTTATTGGCAACCTTATAAACTTTACCATAAGTGCCCTTCCCAATAGTCTCTATAATTTCCCAGGTATCTGAGGGATCGGCTAGTGATTCTAGTCCAATCATACTGGAATTATATTGAAACAATCCATATAATGGCTTCCTGGAAAACAAAGCAGAAAGACATACAGTGCAAAACCCTAAGTAACTCTGTAGTCAAGAAGGTATCTTATGATAAACAAATTAAATATTGTCCCAACTAAAGAAGAAATACAGGTTACCGAAGTCAGATTAGAAGAAGTATAATCTTTTTTTAAACAATGAAAGGAACGTTTAAAGAGAACCTCTATTTCCCTCCTTGGTTAAAACTGTATTTGCCCCAAAGGCAGTGCCAAATAATGTACTAAATTGCTTCAGTCTCTTGAACAAAAAAAGCAAAGGAAAGAAGGGAAAGAAGAGGGGGATTAAAAAGGCTAGAGTAAACTCCATTTATCTGCTGTAGGTCAATAAGTTATTAGGACAGTTTGTCACTCCTTGGATCCAATACAGCATGCCACAAATAAAGAAGAGTATTCTGAACACATACAGTTAGCACCTCAATAGAGAGGCAAGTCAGGAGAAAGACTTCTCTGAAATCAGTGAAAAGACTATACTACATGCACTGAAGACAGCAGCCACAAACATGTAGCTCCTGATAAGACAACCTTAAAAGCAAGGTTTGCTTGCAGGGTGGAGAATGGTGGTAAACACAAACATACATTGCCATCTCAGGTTAAAAATATGTTGAACATTTCTGACTTTAATGCTTTAGGAATAATGCTATAAATGTGCATGTGCAAAGAAACAGAGAAGAATAGACTGTATACAAGTAAGAAAATAGAAAAAGGCAGGAAAAATAAAAACAGACACTTATTTCACTATCATTGTAACAACTATCCTAACATACAGATTGTCCAGAAAGTGATCCATGGCACTCTTTGTACAAATGTAGTGTTTGCATTATGCCTCTCTGAAAGCAGCTCTATTTCCTTAGAACAATCTAGTGTCATCATCTGCTTTTTTTTTTTTTTTTTTTCTGGTTAGTAAGTTAGCCATTAAAGTGTTATATTTGAATTTCTTTATAGCTAAGCATTTCCTCATACCAATGTTGACAAAATAAAAACTAAGACAAAACTGTTACAGATGGAGTCCTGGTGGAGGACTGAAGAAAAATTCTAGTGAATGAACATTTCTATTCATGGTGGTCACACAGCAACATTTACAGATAGCATGTTTATGCATCACATGGAATAAGATTTGCCAAACATGCACCATTAACATTTTCTTCTTAAACCAAAAAAGTCTCCTCTTGAATTCAAGGCATACATATCTAAATGAGTCTGCCATCAGTGAAAGTGCCCATTGCACAGAACACAGGAACCTTTATGACATTTCTATGATAGATGTTAATGTCTTACAGTACAAAAAAAGAAAAATAGTATCTGCTATTATCTTCAATGTTGTAAAATCTAGATTATTTTTCTGAATACAAATTGTAAATGTTAAAGGAAAAAAAGCTAAATTTGCAAAGTGTATTGGTGCTTTTCTTCTATTTTCTGATTTACTGAGCTTCAGAAAATAAAATTGCCCTGTTTTAACAAGGTGTCCTGGTTTGAGCCAGGATGAAGCCAATTTCCCTTTTACTGATTTTTTTTCCTTCAGTAAGCTTTCCTTTAACTAGCAGCAAAGTGTTTCAGCTAGGACTGATAACAAATGCTGGAATGTTTTTGTTACTGCTGGGACTCCAAGGTCACATCTTTGCTCTGCTGGCTCAGACACTACAGGGAGATCTATGATCCCCCCATAGAAGGCTAAATTAGACAGACAGCAAAATTGGCCAGAGATAATCCATTTGATATATCTACATAAGCTCAGGGGAAGGTCAGAGAACACAGCAGACAAGTTCCTTCCTGCTTCTTCTTCCCTTCTCTTCTGTCCATGGCCGACGTACAGAGAGGACTCCGTCCATCCATCACCGTCGACCCCCAGGCTCGAGCTCTCCTGACCCTCATCACTCTACCCTCTCTCTCCAGCAGCTCCAGGACTTTTCAGACTGTTCAGAGCTAAGGAGAGTGACATGGGAGTTGCTGCTGGTGGGGGGAGGCAATAGGGGTTTGCACATTCCTAAATATATTTACATGTAATTGTATATATTTTCTTTTATTATTAGTGTTTAATTAAAGCTGTGTAGTTTAGCTTTCAATCTAGGAAAGTCTTTCTCTTATTCTCCCTCTCCTTCCCTACCTGGGTGGGAGAGGGATCAAGAGCATTGTTGTTGATTCTGAGTCAAACTGTGATGCAAGGGCTGCCATTTACTTTTTATTTCTACAGTGAAAAGTTACAAAAAATGCAACCACTTTTACAACCCCATATCCAGCAGACTTTAACACTAAAAGGCTGAAATTTCTTTAGGCAGAACCTTCTCCTTTCACACTCCTCCACCTCCACTCCTCCCACCTCTCTGGGCTTTGATATTATGTACAAGGAGTGACTTCTAGCTGTGAAAAACTTAGCAATGCCCTCCCCAGAGGGAGCCCCAGCCTATTAGAGACCTATCGATTACAAGTATTTCATTATTTCTGCCACCAGCTGGAGAAGACTTCTCAGTGGTTAAATCTGTTTCACACAGGCAAACAAAACAGCTCACACCAGATGCTGAAAAACTACTTTGGCAATTAACTCTACTGGATGGTGAACATCTTACACAAGGTTCTTTGGGACTGCACACATGCTATTTGACCACATGCCATCAAAAAACCCACAGCAGTCTACCAAACTCTGTTTTGCATGCTTAGGAAGAGATAGAATGCAAAGCTAAAGTACTGACAACTCGATGGGAGTCTGGTCAAACTGATCTTAGGCTAAAACAGAAGAAAACATCATGAAAGGTAAAAAAGCTTTTGTAAAAGCTGAGCAACCAAGACAAACAATAGGGTAAGACAGAAACTTCTTAACAGGCTTCAGCCATTGACAGGGTTTCTTTCATTTATCCATGAAAAGAAAACTTTTCATCAACAAAGTAAATGTATGGGTTTCTTAATTATGTTTTTGTTTGTTTGTTTGTTTTTTAAACTTTATCAGTCAGAACAAATTATATCAGACCAGGAATGATAGACTAACTTAGAAGGGGCAGTCAAGCAAATCTGCAAATAACATTTACCTACGTGAAAGGAAAATATTTCTCTGTAAGAATCAATAATCACCTATCAACCCTCACCAGTATCCCTAAGGCTAACAGGCTACAAGTATTGATATAAAGATAACGTAATAAAAATACGTGTTACAGACAGTGCAGAAGTAATTTCCCCCCTGTGAACTACAGCCTTCCACTTGTATACAATGGCTCTAAACATCCCCAAAATAGCATCTGGAAAATTAAATGGTGTTCTAGAAGTTCTACTGCAATCTTCACCTAAATTGTGAAAACAAAACAAAAAATTCAAACCCTACACAGCGTAACCACATGCACATTTTTTTATAACTACTTCTGGAATAAAATCAACAACTTTTTCTTGCAAAATTATTATCACAGATTTCTTTCTCAGAAACTGTAGGGACAAGAGGGACTTCTAAGCAAGAAAAGTGGTGCTAAGAATAGCTCTATAATTACTATTCTAATAGTTGCTATAGTTACTATTCTAATAATTGCCTTACTCAACTTCTACACAACAGTGATTTGCCTATTGCCTTCCAACACACTCCCTTTTTTGGCTTACAGTATAATGGGACATCCGTAGAAGTTTTGAAACTATTAAGACCCTCACACCATACTGGCACTTTCCAACAGCCACACAGTACTAGGCAGTTCTGAATTCTGATATAGCTGGTAGGGACGTAACAGCAATACTAGTGAAACAAAATTCAACATCAAGTTCCCCTATGAACAATTCGTGTACAGGGCTACTTTTTGCAATGTTTTGTTCATGTAACCCCTGACTCATGCTCTTTTAGCATCTGCGAATATTGTGGAAGAAGAGAATCATATTTAAAATGAAGGTATTTCACTATTTATGAAATTTGAGGTCAATATTGCTTCCATACTAAATTAATAACTCCTAGAAGAATTCAGAAGGCAAAGTTAACACTATCAGCAATGGCTTCACTGTGTCATGACAGCCCCTATTCTTTTAGCTAGTAATGGCCACACCAACCAGCTACCCAGGAAGCAATTGTTAGAGGAATTAATGAACCACTGAAAGGCACAAGAAAATCAATAGTCAGAACAGCTTCCTCTGCAGGCCTCCTCCTCTGTTTCTCACCGGCTAGGTAAAACAAAGAGGATGTCAATATCTTGAAATGAAGCATACAAAAGAATCCATCAAAACACCATCCTGTAACTGTTATCAATCGGTCTGAGAAAGAGACTGCAGAATGGGATGCACATAGTTCTCTGGGGGATAAAGGTCAGTGGTGGAAGGAGATGAAGGAGAAGGATAAAAGAATGTTCAAAAGCTGTTATTGATGCTATACAACTTACAAACAAAAAGAAACATACTTTAACTAATCACATTGTTTCACTAGCTCAACATAAAGGAAAAAGGAGAATTGGAATAGAACTACTATTATCTATAGATGAAAGGTGGATCCCTGAAAACACTCCTCCTAAATTCACTTAGTTCACAGAACAAGTACCTGTTGAATATACAAACCACAAAACTGCTTCTGCAGGTTTTCAAAATAGAGATGGAGAAGATGTAACTGGGAAACGTGTTCTCCCTTTCCACATACTCCAACTTAAGCCTTTTAAACTTTTTACTAATTGTGCTCACTTATACTCTCTGCTTAAAGTTCTTTAAGTTCAGGAACATCATTGGAATGCACCCAAGGGTGCTGAGGGAGCTGGCGGAGGTCATTGCTAGGCCACTCTCCATCATCTTCAGTAAGTCATGGGCAACAGGTGAGGTGCCTGAGGACTGGAGGATAGCAAATGTCACTCCAGTCTACAAGAAGGGCAAGAAGGAGGACCCGGGTAACTATAGACCGGTCAGCCTCACCTCCATCCCTGGAAAGGTGATGGAACAACTTGTTCTTGGCACTATCTCCAGGCACATCAAGGACATGGGGGTCATCAAGAGCAGTCAACATGGTTTTATCAAGGGTAAATCATGTTTGACTAACCTCATAGCCTTCTATGAGGAAATTACTAGGTGGATAGATGATGGTAGAGCGGTAGATGTGGTTTATCTTGATTTCAGTAAAGCATTTGACACCGTCTCCCACAGCATCCTTGTAGATAAGTTGATCAGGTATGGGTTTGGTGATCAGGAAGTGAGGTGGATTAGGAACTGGTTGAAAGGAAGGAGTCAGAGAGTTGTAGTCAATGGGGCAGAATCTGGTTGGAGGTGTGTGACTAGTGGAGTCCCACAGGGGTCGGTACTGGGACCGGTGTTGTTCAACATCTTCATCAACGGCCTGGATGAGAGTATAGAATGTACCCTCAGCAAGTTTGCTGATGACACTAAGCTGGGAGGAGTGGCTGACACACCAGAAGGCTGTGCTGCCATTCAGAGAGACTTAGATAGGTTGGAGAATTGGGCGGGGAGAAACATGATGAAATTCAACAAGGGGAAGTGCAGAGTTTTACATTTGGGGAAGAACAACACCATGTCCCAGTACAGGTTGGGGGCTGAACTGCTGGAGAGTAGTGTAGGTGAAAGAGACCTGGGGGTCCTGGTAGACAGGAGGATGACCATGAGCCAGCAATGTGCCCTTGTGGCCAAGAAGGCCAATGGCATCCTGGGGTGCATTAGAAAGGGTGTGATTAGTAGGTCAAGAGAGGTTCTCCTCCCCCTCTATTCTGCATTGGTGAGGCCACATCTGGAGTATTGTGTCCAGTTCTGGGCCCCTCAGTTCAAAAAGGACAGGGAACTGCTCGAGAGAGTCCAGCGCAGAGCTACGAAGATGATTAAGGGAGTGGAACATCTCCCTTATGAGGAAAGGCTGAGGGAGCTGGGTCTCTTTAGCTTGGAGAAAAGGAGACTGAGGGGTGACCTCATCAATGTTTACAAATATGTAAGGGGTGAGTGTCAGGGGGACGGAGTTAGGCTTTTCTCGGTGATGACCAGTGATAGGACAAGGGGTAATGGGTGTAAATTGGAGCATAGGAAGTTCAAGGTGAATATCCGAAAAAATTTTTTTACTGTGAGAGTGACAGAGCACTGGAACAGACTGCCCAGGGAGGTTGTGGAGTCTCCCTCACTGGAGACATTCAAAACCCACCTGGATGAGTTCCTGTGTGATGTACTCTAGGTGACCCTGCTCTGGCAGGGGGGGTGGACTAGATGATCTCTCGAGGTCCCTTCCAGCCCCTAAGATTCTATGATTCTATGATTCTATGATTCTATGATTGTAACTTTCTTTCTTTCTGCTTCTTTTATATGGAACTAGATAATCTAAGCTTTTAGACTTGTAATATCAGCCACAGGCCAGAGCAGTAATAACCAGTGGCAATTAATTGTGTTCAGGTGCTAGTTCTGAGGAAAACATTGTGGATGTTTGTTTTGTTGTCTATGCTTCCAGTTCATGAAAGCATGAAACACAATCCCATTTCTAGAATCAACTATAATAAACAGCCCACAAAAGAGCTACTGACATAATGTTAAAGAAATCTAAATGTCAACACCTCCTCTAGAAATAAACATTTAAAAATATTTATTTTTTAACACTATCAAATGCTAAAAATTTCACACAACTACTCCTAAACCAGTTCTGAACCACAAGCATTTTTAAGATTATAATCTTAATTCACATTCTTGGATCAACTCTGTTTGAGTCTAAACCAGAAAACTCTCTATTAATATCCTGGGGAATGCATGGTAGGTAAGATGTATGTTCCTAGTCCAGACAATCCAGTTGCATGTTTTCATTTAGATTCATTGCATCATGATCTGCTGCATTACAAATTTTTATAAGTGAACTCTTACTGCACTCTCATATTTATGAGTAACGCCTTATGAGTAAACCTTTGTCCAATAACAATTGGTCATTTCTGTATTGTTCATTCAAATCAAACAGAATACTACTCTGGGTGAGCAAATACATCTTCATGATCAGTCAGTTTCATAAGCAAACGGATATAGAATGTGTGTAGGTAAAGGTAAAGCACAGCTTGGTCAGCGACCATCTCCCTGCAACCCTAATGCTCATCTTACCGGGTACGCATTTTCAGTCTTTTCTGTCAGATCAGGAGGTACTGCTGACACCATTACTGGCTCATGAAGAAGTTATTTTACTCCAGAACTATTTAGCATCTCATCCTGTGACTCCCAAGCAAGTGTCACAATACTCTTGACAAATTTCTGTCTCCCATGGCATCCAGGTAACACTACTGGCAAGCTGGGTTCTTCCTAACTGCTCCTACTCAAAAATCAGCTTTCTCCTGCTTCCCAGGAATTAATTATGAAGTTGCTTCTCTCTTATCACAGACACATGATTTCATGTCATCTGCTGTATAAAACAGTAATACTAGTTTGTTTCACCTAAAGCCATTTTCTATTTGAATGGGACTTGCAAACAGTGAAATATTAGCTTTAAAGAGATCTGCTTAGCATACACAGAATAGGGCCATGCACTTTAATAAACACTGTTTCAACCTACTGCATAACCAAGAACAGAACAAGCAACCATTGGGGTTTTCTAGAGTAGGAAGGTCTGAAGGATGAGGGCAAAGTTATTTCACTCTACCTTTTTTGATAAAAATAATCACTAGCATTTCAAGTTTACTGGTGCTTTAATTTTTCTGTATAATCTTCATTGATGTCAACAGTATAATAATAGTAATGAAATGTATTGCTATTGGAATAATTCAATCCCACTCATTTTCATAGGATTTCATAGATACACCATGCCTCATTCTGGTCTAACAAAGCTGAATTGCTGTAATTGAATATGCACAAAAGCTGAAATGTAGCTTGAGTGAAAAGATTCATAAATAGTAATTTCACAAAACTAAGAAAGCCACTAAGCAACCTGTTTCACAAGCAGTGAAACTAATTAATCTGATAAATCTTCATCTTTTTTATTTCCTCTGATACCCCAAAAGACAACATCTGCTGTATCTAAATTTGAATTAATAGCACACGGGTGGAACAACCAAAGCAGAATGTATCAAGGACAAAAGTAAACCTGTATACCCCTCAGAGGGCACACTGTGTATGGTTCATTCCTCTAGCCTGACACAGATTTTTGTGAAAACTGTAGGAACTTACTTATTTGAGGAATTTCAACTTGCCTGTCAAACCTGCATACCATTTTGCATTTTCTCACAAAACTTCAAGACTGTTTCATTCAAGTTCAACAGAAATAACTAAAGACCAGTATCAACAAGGAAGTTAAGCAAAAAAATAATCAAGAGAAGGAATAAATGATTGCATAATTTTCAGAGGTGATTAGTAAAGGAAATCTGCATGCAAGAAATATGTTTTTCTACATTAATGGAAAAATGATACTTCCAAGGTTTTCGGAAGGTACTGTGCACTTCAGAAAACTTATAATGTAAGCTGAGACCAATAGAGAAAATTATATTCAGTGGTAAAGGGTGAATGCTTTGATGAGATTCAAATTACGGCAAAAAAATAACTTTCTCCACATGGTATACCAAGTGTTTTTGCAATCTTATCCTGTGAGGTAAAGGGTACCTTGCTACTAACATAAAAATCAATAGAACCTTCTAGTGAAATTTTGAGTATCACTGAAAATAAAGCTCCACTTCATTCATGAGGAACTACATTTCATTTGTTTGACTGCTAATTAATCTGTTCTGCATCTACAGTTTTGAGGACCAAATGTTGAATAAGATTATATATCTAGTCAGTTACCATTATATACTTCATCATTATTACATTATAAATGTAACAATGAAAGACAGAAAGACCAACAAAACATTAAGAAGAAATTGTAATTCCAGACCAGAATCAAACACTTGAGAGCCAGTTAGGATCAACAACTCAAAAAGGAAGTTCAGAACACCCGCGTCTCTATTGCAAAAAATGCTATTTATGTTAGCCAGCTAAATACCATTCCAGCAAGCAAAAGACATTAAAGCAGTTACAAATGACTAACAGTTAACACATCAATTTCACCTCAGGCTGGGAACTCAGCACTAAAATGACATTTATACTCCCATGAGCCCATTCAGTTATAAACTACAGGTGGCAAATCAAATGACTACGAGCTACAGTCCCCATGTGTGAAAAATCAATAACTGAGACAGTTTCCTCCGCCTCCTTTGGCAGCAGTTTAACAGGGCAAAAAAAATGCATGTGTTAAGTGTTAAAATGGACATATGAAAGGCTATAACAGAATGATGATACTTAGACCAAAACCAGGCTCTTCACTGCGCTCTAATCAGAAAAGCTTGCTATGCATTGTGTACAGATGAGGAAAAAAAATCTAAGACAGATGTAGGATAAACCTGCAAAGAAAATAACTGCAAACTTACATTAGCAACCTATTTTCTGAAACCAGCTTATCTTAGATTAGATTTTTTCCCACTAAGGATATTAGCATTCTTCAGGACTCAAATAGCTTCCTCACAGGAGCACTTGAACTGGCCAGTGCTGCACAGAACTGTATTCTGCATGCCTGTTCCCCTGCTCAGTACTAGACAGACAACACAGTGTGTGCTAGCTTAAGAGGTACCATGAAGGGTACAGATAAACTGGTTCAACCCTAGCAGCTTCACTTCATTAATACAAAAGATAATTGTGACACTAATTGATCCTGAGCCTGATCTATTTATCAAGTCTTTTACATGCAGGAGCTGGAGAATTAAAGCCACTTAGTCATTCACAGAGAGTGAGCAAAAAACGCTTAATTTTTTGAAGGCATCTTCCTATAGTTTCACAATATATCTTGTTTGCATAATGTAGTCAATCATAATTCATCTATATTCCTCCAGTATTATTTTACAGCAGTTTTATTCTAATGAGTATTTTTTTAAGAACAGATGTTCTCCTTTATCCATAAGAAAAATAATAATAAACTGTTAACTGTGGTACAAAGAATATTTCTTAGTGCCCACATGTCCTGCTTAAGATGAAGTATATTCATCAGTGAGCTAGTTGTTATGCATTACCAGCATGTATGCAGTAGTCTAGCGTGACACCAATTTGCATAATTTCTCATCTCTAACAGGCTTCAAAAATAATATTAGGCATAAAAGAAAGAATCCATTAATTTTATACTTCCATCAGCTGCTATCTTCATGGAGCAGTTATCAAAAGAAGCCTTAAAGAATTAAGTTTAATAAATTATAAATGCATTAATCGAGTTATGCTATCTGGGCCTATAACCATCTAAGTTGAGTTCAGTAACACAGACCAAAGCAAATCCACAAGAAATTGGCTTGACATCTTCCCAGCTGAAAAGACTGACAGAACGTGGCAGGAAAATGCCAATGTTCACTTCTGATCACAGCTAATTACTGAACATGAAAAAACACTTAATGATTTAGGGGTACAGATAGGTAAAAGAAAAAGCAGACAGTGACACACATAGAAGTTCTCAGAGCTGTTACACCTGTACATGTTATTTAATAATGCCTTAATGTGCTGAGAGGAAAAAAAACAACTTTGTTTTTGCTGATCTGAACCCAATAAAGATCTTACAATTTGTTACTATTTAAGGCAAGCAGGAAGATTAATGTGTTAGCAAGTTCTGATGGGAAGCCAGTTTGAGAAAAATAAAATAAAGCGGAAAATAGCTTTTCACAGTATAATATAGTAACTGACAGACCTTTCCTTATTGTCACGACTTATGCATTTGTATATTCTGACTTGTGTAACAAACAACATTGCTGCAGTTCTTTGATTCTTTCACATATTAATCTGGTAAAAAGTCTGGCTTTGTAACTCGGAAGAATAACTTGGACCTTGGTACACTTTATAGTGTGATACATGGTCATGAATAAGAAAGATCTGATTTGTCTTTATTCCACAAGTGAAGATGCTTGAAAGCCTGCACAATTTACATACAGGCCTAATGTTCACTAATACAAAAACACATTACTTGGCTATTCCATAGAGGATAAAGGTAAAAGCACCCCAGGAGGCAAACGAGATGCTGATATGGACACAAGCAAAAATTCTCAGAGCTTGTTCCTGCCAGGCGTTTCAGACTGAGTAGCACTAATCAATTTCAATTCCTACTGATTCAGCATATTTGAGGGAAATTAACACTTCCAAGAGCTGTGATTTTGAAGAGAGAACAATTTCATAACAACAACGTCCATGAACTTTCAGAATAGAATTTAAACACACAATAAAGTAACAAACTGGCCTCTTTTCCCAGATAAATTCTTGGGCTGCTTCAGCTGCTCCTGAAGAAAGTTGAGAGAATGACTGAACTTAATTCACAAAGAGAAAACACAACAAGCAAGGGTGCTGCACCATACACTGGGTACAGTAATCATCATCTGGAATAACCAGTCTTTAGCAGTTAATCAGTAGCTTTTCATTTTTCTTTTACAGTTCAGTTTATGGAACAGCTCTATGTTCAATACAACAGGATTTCAGAACTTGAAATAGAAAAGCATTTTGTGATAACATTCAACAAACAAAAAAAAAAAAAGAGAGAGAATACATTATATACTTGTGTGTTAGCACAAGCAGCACTGAACTGAGAAATCAGCTACAGTTTTCACCATAAAAGTAAGTAAATTAGATTGTACACAAAATGTGAAGCAGGATCTACAGCACTGTTTGCATCAGGTTTTAAATAAAGTTTTAATGAACAAACATTATGTTCTATCACATCATATATCAATGAGTCCTTTTTTGTCAGTGAGAATACCCTCTGGAAATAACTCTAGTTCCTACCTCTCTGTTAAAGCAGGGAGTAACTATTAAAAGAGCAAAGCATGAAGCAGAATAAAAGCACGATTAAAAAAAAACAAAACCAACAATTGAAATTATCCATTCAGGAAAGAGAATTTTATATGGTATGAGTGACGTGTAAGGATTCTACTGTCTTATTTTAGGATACTTCTTAACTAGATAGCAATATAAAGAGAGCTTACATTTCAAATACAATCCTAGGAGTTAGGAGAACTCAAGAGATACTCTGGACTGTAACTCACTTGCTGTACTGCAGAAATCACATTTTATACGTGCAAGTTCCCACTGAGGCTCAAAGCACTTGCATTGTGGCTTCTTCTGTTGTAGATGTGACTTTGTGGACCAGCTCAGGCTGCCACAGAGGCATGATGGCAGCTCATTTTCAAGTGCCTTGAAACCCTCTCTCAGTTCTCCACAAAAACTGTATTTTAGAAGATACGTGTGAGGTGAAATAGTTATAAGCACAGACTTAACAGAGGTTCTGAAAATCCCTTTAGCTATTACAAGGAACATAAATAAATAGCCAAAGCAACAAACATCTTGTTTTAAGATCACTGTCTCAGCTTTCTGACATCTCAAATCCTTTCAGTTTCTAACTCAAACCAGGAGTTCTCAATCTCTTCTTCCAAGCTTATGTCATTTACTCTGAAACACAGTTGCTCTTCTTTTCTAAGTCATTACTCCTGGTCTCTGCAGCAAGCACCCTTTTTGTAGAAAGAGAACCTAATTTTCCTTTAAAATGGGTGATAAAAATCCCTTTCCTTTAATTTTCCAGCCTTCCTTGTTAGGTGGTTCCTCTTCAAACCCACCATGTGACTAAAACCTCCCACTGAAGTCTAGCCTCCAAGTTTAAATTTAAAGCTTGATAACAGGCTTGTCACAGAGTATTCAATACTCCATTTAATGACATTTACTCATCAAAATTTAAATTTTCCTCTTTGTTAGCTTTTGGCAGGTGCAAAGTTTATTTCAACCAGCTTACAGGAGCAGAAGTACAACAGACAATTCAAATACTTTGCAAATAAAAATGATGCTTGCAGTCTGATAGACTTACACAGAGAAACTTCCCATTATCAAACAGTAATCATAGTGTATACAGACTTGTTGAATTTTCCCAAATGTCTTATATGTCCTATATACTTATGTGCACATTTCTGTAAACTGACTTTCTCACACTCAACTACTATTCACACAATGGAGGGTTTGTTGTCCAGCTTAGAACAGCAATGGCTCCACTAAAAAGCTAACCTCTTGAGGGTGTTCCAGCAAAAACAATACATTGTGCTGCTTTTTTAGAAATTGCCATGTCTGATTTATATCCTTGTGGTATCAATTCTACAAAGGTAATTTTCTATAATGAATTATTTATTTCCTGTGGTAATCGGACATCTGAGATAGTCATAAATATTTATATGTCCAGTTAATTCACTAATGAAAATTGAACTAATTCTAAAAATGGGATGTTATCTCAGAAGCATGCTGACCTAATAGTATGCTCAATCTTTACATATGTGTAGTGCCATGGATGCAAAGACTTTTACTCTGTGAAGCTCTGTGAGCAACCTTATGCCATCATATATCACCATGTCACCACCTTTTCCTCAGCTATTAAACCTGCTGGTTTTCAGTCATGACAGTCCTTCACTCTTGAAAATTGAAAGAGGCCAAACTACCCCTAATGAGAAGCAACTTTCTCTATTTACATGAGTTACTGACATCCTCCTTCAGTGCACTGTTAGCCAACTTCTGCAGACCCTCCAAACTTTTTGCCAGCATATAAATGGCTTCTATTCCCTGCACCTATGAAAGGAACACCAGCATGGGAGCTGCACTTACATCATCTTCCTACTACTATTTTCTTTGACAAACACCATCATTTCTCTACATTTGATGACACTATGTATGATTTTCAGTACAACAGTTTTAGTTTAGAAATGCTTTTTACTGAGACAGTGATCTTGCCACAAAACGTGAAGTACCATATGAGATAAAATTTTATAAGCAAATTCTCTACCTTTTAGCATATTCTAAACATTTTTTACAGAAGAATATAAGACCCATAGCTGAAAAATACCCTTTTAATTAATGAGAGATTTCCCCTATAAACATAATTGCACACGATTTTTAACACTTTTCCAAAAACCATGAAAGATAGGTGGGTTTTAAATATTCTGTAACTTTTTAAAAGAAATATTTTTATTTCTTAAAATAAGTTTAAACCACAGGTGATTTTTTTTTAATCATGTACCATATCTACCGTATTTATTTCTTTTCCGGCTTGCCTCTTAGAGCCATTAATTCAATGACCTATCTGCTACAGTTGCTCATACTGCAGGTGACATTTATGTAATGTATTAGAAAAAGTAGTCTGACAGGTCTTTATATCTACTTCACAGGCTACACACAAAAGTATAAAGATCATCCATGTAACTATTATCAGAAACTTTGAGAGAACAAGTGAAGACCACAAGATGTGTGCCAAACATGTCCTCTTCTTACAAGTGACATTGAATTAATCACACCTATCATTCAGCCCTCCAGTAAGTTTAAAATAAAGTGTGAAAAACATGCAGGGAGATATGAAAACTGCCATCCCACTCTACACTTTTTCCTGTTCTCCTGCTCACAGCACTCAGTCTGAGTGTATTCCCTACATATCCAGAAAAACATATAGAAACAATAGAAGCAATACATACTTTCAGTATAAAAAAATGGGGCTTTAAATATTTTTCCTTTCCCTTTCAGGTCAGGTTTTATACCAATTCTTTAGAGCAAATGCAGTCATATAAAAAACAGCTCTGTGACTGGTTGTTTGGACATGCTGCAAACACGACAGGATTGTTTCAGGGCAGAGGTGAAGTAACTGGATACTGGTTACATAGATGGTATCTAAACTGCCTTAGTGATATACCTAGAGATCAGGAACCTGAAGGAGAACAGCTTCTGCTCTCCCTATACCTCCCGGGCTTGCTGGCTAATTTCAAAATTAATGTATTAAAAAGTATGCAATAACTGGCATAGGAACTTTATATGAGAGAACTACTGTTAAAAAATGTTTTTTAAAACAAATTTCTCAATGAGACAAGATCCTGCAAAATCTGGGGTGAGCTTCTGAGCATTTGAAAGCAAAACACTTTCTACCAGTCAGAATCTTGGTGTGCTCAATGGACTGACCCTCAAGCCTTGTTAACCATAAGGGGCAATCCTTTCTCTGGAAATCACTGAAGCATACTAAGCTATTTCTCCGTTTCAGTTTACTCCTTATTTATAGTAATTCTTACTTTATTTTAAAATTTACTGCCAATTACATAGCTTTGGATACATTTGCTCAGGGGGGAAAAAAAACCAAACAGATATAATGAAGAAAGAAATGCTTCTGAAACCTTTAGTTCTGCCTGTCTTTCAGGCCTAAATTAACTACAGTTCCCTTCTACCCTTTCAGTTCATATTAGATGGGATAACAGAGAAGAGTACAAGCAGGGAGGCCCTAGAAAAGAACTGACAACAGTACTGATCACCAAAGAAATTATTTGTATAGTTATACTAGCATAAACCACTTCTTTCTTTCCCTGACATTTGCTCAATGCCTAAGCTAAGGATAGAAGTAGCAGAGAACACTGAGTCAAGAAACTCTCCAGCTGGCACAGTTTAATAAAATTCTGCTTGCACAGGGAAATATTTATGAAACAATGGATGGGATCTGTCTTTTTCCAAGTAAAATCAAACATAACGACAAGGTACTCCTTGGGATCAACATCACTCTTCTAGTTTTATCTCTTCCTAGGAAATTAAAAAGAGCAGAGACAGAAATCTTTCAAACAGTTTTAAGCAGCACTTTCTGATGTTTCCAGTTTCAATGCCAGAAAGAAAATTTTCCCTATATATTCCTATGTCTGCCTTTATTATCCACAAAAAACCCAAACCATCAGAGATGCCCCTACCTGCTTATATCTTAACAAGAGCCCAGTCAATTTTGCATCCAACACACCATTTCCATATGAATCTCAAATCTATATTTAGTGTCAGCCTTGCAAGCTGGACTCAAGCAGCACATGTATAACAAGTGTCCTTCCCCTTCGCAGGATCACCACCACTGCATGATACTACAAAGCCTTTACCAAAGCATTTACAGTATGCTGTTTATTAGTGACAGAGTCCTCCCAAACACTTGTTCTGCAAAAAACTTCTATCTCCTCAAAGCCATAAGTAGAAAACAGCACACCTGGAACAAGAAGATGCAGGACTGCAGTTAGCGAGCTCTGTTTCAGACTAGCACACCTGGGTTCAAATGCAAGAATGTGGAAAGGCTGGGAAGGCAGCAAAGATAAGACACAATTGCATATCTACTAGTTCAGTACAGCCTCCATGCTAGAGCTAGAATCATGCCAAAGACAGAGTGTTTACTTGGTACCACAGCAATCTGACATGCTTCGGCCTTAGGGCAGCCTCACCAGAGTCCAAGATCCTCCAGCTGGTCCTCAAAACATTTATATATTTGCAAGTCATAAAGCATTTTGGAGATGAAACCATGTGTACCAGTACCGGCTTGCGACACCATGGTATATAGTACTGTGGATTCACTGTGCATTCTACAGATATATCGATATTGCAAAGACAGATTTGTCAAGGACATAGGCATCTGCTGGCTAATAGGAGTAAAATATTTTATACACATGAATAACTGCATATCTCTGCAAAAATGTGCTAATCTAACTCTATTTTGTCTTGCAAGAGTGAAGATCACCTTAGCGCGACAGTGCCAACTGTCTTGCCATTAGCTCAGTTATCACAATGCCTTAAAGAGCTACTTTTGTTACTAGACAAATAAATAAGAACCCCATACAAGAGCTTTTTTTTTTTTTAAGAGTTAGTACTTAGATACAGAAATTCTTAGTTAAAAGCTGTGCTACCTACAGCATTAATATTCTCCATTAACTGATTTTTCTTTTTAAAGTTTTTAATAATGAAATCCCGGGGTTTAACAGAGAGGGTCATGATTTCTGATAAGAAAGAGAACTATCACCTTATTTTTTTGGCAAAGAGCCCAAGCAGGAAGAAGTATACCATTACTCAATTCTTCAGACAGGAATTATAATGAAAGCAATACAAGCTGCACTTTTCACAATCCATTCTTCCTTATAGTATCGAGGTTGTAAAAACTTATTCCTCTTCCAATACTGTAGGCACTGCCCATCATCAAAACCATCAACACAAACTCGTAACTCAAGACCAGCAGCTTCTAAGGTACAATTTATAACAATCACTCTTTTGAAGAAAGCCAACAGGTAAGGCCTGTAGAAACTAAGCATTGTATTTTCTTTCAGAAAGGAGGCTGAAGAGTTCCCTGGTAAATATAACTAAGAATTCTGCCAGCCACAGAGATCTGTATTTTATCCTGCCATGCACCACCCAGTTCAAAAGAGTCTCTCTAGCAAGTAGTATCTGAAAAGTAGTGGAAAGAGAAGTGGCTGAACAAGCCCACAATCAGAAGGGCAATTCTACCCCTGGGAAGGTTTGTGAATGGAATTAAGACTTGTAGTGTAACTTGAGCCAAATACAGCTGTGCTGCTATAAATATGTGAAGGCCGTGTTGAGAAGCAACATCAGCATCCATTATTTTTAATCACATGGTCTCAGTGAATAACTTTCTCTTACAGTCTTCTTGGTGCTAAAATGAAACTGGCAGCCAGCTAATTTGCCTGGATTGATACCCTTAATTTCATTATTTGAGTAAGAATAAAAGAAAAAGGTTAAGAAATACAGCTGTAAGCAGAGCAACACTTCACAGCTACTAGCTGCCTATCCGTAGTATAATTATGATGTGTTAGCAGAATGAGACAAGAATTTATCTATTTTGGGGGAAGCAAGTCTGAACAACACAATACGGTTGTTTTTCTTCAGGTCGCCACAGAAGATGACATTTTAAAATTTTTTCTTACCTAATCCAGTTTGCTTCAGGACTTGCTGCGTTCTCAGCTGCTGCAACAACACAAAAAAGCAAAAGCTTGACAGCTTTCAAGACGCTTGAGAACTTTGGCATTTTTCCAGCTGTTTCAAAGTACTAGGCTACCCAAGCTAACAGTTGTTGACATACATGAACAGGACTGTATGCATTATAGTTCCATTCCAAAACTGATTAATGACAAGAGTGAATAAGGTGAAAAATTAAAGGTTCCATTCCTTACCTGACATAGCTCCTGTTGGCCATATGCTGGATTCAGCAAAAGGCACTGTCTCCCTGAGCAATAAAGCTAGAATAGGGAAAGGCTGAATTATTAACAAGAACATGAGGAGGTCTCAAAAGCACATGGTGAATGAAACAGAAATTCAAAACTTACAGTCTGATTTAGTTTGTAAAGGGAACCTGGAGAGTCGCCTGAACTCCTGCTCATTTGATCTGTTTCAAACACTAAATGGCATATGGAAAGAAGCACAATGATGTTTTATTGCAATGCAAGGGCATGATCAACACAGTCCCTTAAACTGCCTTTATAATATTTTCTTTCAAGGTAGAATTTCACTAAAATGGAAATATCTGGGATTTATCATATGGTCATTACATACATTCCAATTCCACTGGTCACCTCTCTTTTCAGCCATTAACTGCTAATGTGCTTCCAGTACATTCCAAAGACTGAAGATGTGCTCTTCAAGCAACTTAAAATTGCACTGATACAGTCTCTAAGTTAATACAGTATTTCAGGTTTAACACTGCGTCATCCAATTAACTTTGGATATGACACAGCAGGAGTCAAATCTATGGATTTCTGGGCAAAGGCTGGAACTTCTTTTACATAACTGTGTTCTTTTCATACTGCCGGTAGCAGTTACAAAGTACCAACAAACATAAGAAAAGTTGCCAAGATGAAAGGAAAAACTGACATCCATTTCTCCTCTCAAGAGAGAATTTTCTAGTTCCTCTGCATCCGTCCTGCAGAATTCTCACTATTGCTTGCAATGCCATGCAGCAGACACAAATAATTAGGACTGCCTTCAGAAAACGACATTATCTATTTGAACACTTCACGCTGCTCCACCTAAATGCTAGGTTCCTAATTCTATGGGTGGGAGAGACAGACTTATGCTAAGTATTCAAACAGGAATATCCACTTGGAAGTTTGACATTTAAACTGACATTCACAACAATGAAAAAGTAGGACGAGTATGTGGAGCCAGGAGAGGGGGAAGTTTGACATTTAAACTGACATTCACAACGAGTATGTGGAGCCAGGAGAGGCTCATCACTCAGGAAAAGGGCATATTTGTACCTCTTTTTTCATGGTTTCTCTGTGAAACTGGGACTGAGAGCCTTAACTTGCTTACTCCACTTAAGCACCTCCCCCCACTTGGAAATCACCTTGTTTTATACCTTGCTCTGAACTCCCTCTGGGTTTGAATCTCAGGCAGCTGAAAGTCAGTGACACACAAAGGGAGTCAGACAATTAGTTCCTGTCTTCTGTGAATAAAAAACAGCTAAATACAAAGCAGCAAATACGTATTTCTTAACAGAGGTGCTACATGCTTTACAGAGTTGACCTTGCTATTGAATACATAACTTTCAGTCACTGCACACAATATGGTAATAATAATTCAACAATTAAATACAAACAGATCTTTTTCTCACCAAAATGCTCAGCTTAATATACTGTTGAAGCTTTCAGCCATGAACACTGACCCCCTGGATATTACATCCCTTTCAAGTGTTTCAGGTTGCTTACCACAGAAATCTCTGGGGGTTAGTGCAAGCATTGCTCTGTGAATTGGTGAGGTAAATTATTCTCTGTTGTTCATGCTGCTGTAGTGGCATGAACCAGGAAACTGGAAGAGATGGAATTTTCTTGTGAATCATGGAAACTGTGTGTAAGGTGAAAAAGGTCCATGCAAAACCAAAAAAATACAGTGTTCAGACAGAATGTCAGACAAACAGCTGCCTGAATAGCAGTAATTATGCCATTATCTCACGTGGTCTGAACACATTCATGAGTGTACTAAATGCATCTCCACAGTCTCTATGCTACCATTAGGAAGAAGGAAAAGAAAATTTACTTCAGCTACTTTAATTATCAACCACAATGCCATCAGCATAAGCAGGCAAAGAAAGATCCATTTTTCACAGCCGTATGCTTTCTCTTGATATTCTCACCAAGAAAGTAGTGGCTGCAAGAGCAGAAGCAACAATGAAAGATGCAAAAGGACATGTGCTAGCTTCAACTCTTCCCTTATTCTAAACTATTTGTATCTTATATACACTCTAGAACTAAAAGCTGCTCCTTTTCTTAATTCATACCATACGTATGATGTCAAGAGACGTGTTCAGTTTCCTGAATTTTCATCCATTTAATAAGAAACATTGTAAAATTAACACAGTTCAGTGTTTTTGAATGCATAGTTCTGCAAATGTATTTTTCCACAAACAATACCAGT
Organism: Chaetura pelagica; assembly: GCF_000747805.2. Classification (NCBI taxonomy): domain Eukaryota; kingdom Metazoa; phylum Chordata; class Aves; order Apodiformes; family Apodidae; genus Chaetura; species Chaetura pelagica. The sequence goes on along the minus strand of NW_009952974.1, from coordinate 11,273,669 downwards.
ACTCCCTCTCCACACAGCAGGGTACAGTCAGACAATCAGAGCCCAAGGACAGAACAACCGGGTGAGGGGAGAAGAAAAGAAGGACCAGCCAGCAAGAGGCTACTGACATGCCTTGTTCCTTAAAAGGCAGTAGGAAAGAATGATTTCCTACTTTCTCCCCCCCCTTCATGTGCCATTACCACAGACTAATTCTCAGCTGTGTTCAGCAGAGCTTCTTATGTCTTGTGCAGCATTCAAATGAGAAAGCTCAGCTTTACACTGTCAGACACAGTGGCATTCTAGCCACAGCCATTCAGCTTTCCAGCTTTGACACATGGAAAAGCATGTATAGCCTTACACAATGCCTTATTCAGAGAACTTCTCTTCACCAGAGGGGAAAACTTGCAGAAATTATAGACAATTAAGGAACAGCAGTTTCTGAAGGTATTTTTCAGGTTTCTGGTCTAGCACATCAATCCTAAAACCTTGTTTTGTTAATGCTGCATTACATTCATTGTGGGTTTCCTTTTGCTGAAGTACCACTCAGATCAGTCACATCTCATCACTCCAGGCACACCACCCTTTTTGCACTATTTGTGTTACTTGTCCAGCTCTCAAGAGCAAGAGCTGTGCAAAGCTGTGCAAAAGGCAGGACAAGCTAAGAGGGAACTAGCAGGAGGAGACTGAATTCATGTATTAGATGGTTGCTTCTTCTACCTGCAGAGCAGTCCCCCCATTTCCACAGACAGTGAGACAGGTACTTTCATCAGCTGCACACTAACTCCTTAGGTGTCCACCACCTTCACTGTGCACTCTTGTCCTTTAGATCCTTCCTTAGCTTCTTCCTATATCCCCTTTCCTTTTTAGGAGCTATGTGGCTTTCTCAAAAAGCACAGGGATAATTCAACACAGCAAACAAGTCCACATATTTGATTCCTGTTATTAGCACTAAAAAGATCGTGGCTCATATTTTAGTCTGTAATGCAGAAGTCTACTAAAAATGCCCGCTCTGAACCTGTGTCCTGAATGATTGTGAATACACTGCAGCTTGCTTATTCTGCTGCAGTACAGCTCAGCTTGATCTCATGAAAAAGAAAAAATTATACTGAATTAAGTCCTGATTGTTCCTGCAGGTGAAGAGCATTCCCAGCTTCCCGGAAACCATCTAGACAAACGTGTCTTTCTGTTCTCTGGCTCTACATTACTGGAGTTCTACTGTAGAATAGATTGATTAAAAGTTTAGTGCTCACCTTACCAGTTATGCTCTGGGTTTATATGAGGGTTTTTTCCCCCTTTTCTTTTTCTCTTGCTGAACCATAGGCTCTTCACAAGTCCCACTTGCTCCTCTCTTGTATATCTTTGGATTAATTCACCAGAATTCACCACTCGGGAAGGGAAATTTGCAAGAACTAATGAAAAAGAAGCTACAGACACACAGTGTATCAGCTTAAAACTAAGGTTGGGAAAATTAAAGAAAAAAAAACACAAAACAAACAGTTTTTTAAGTGGAACAAAAGCATTCCAATACCGTAATTTTCAGTACTTCAAAACCCCTTTCTGAACAGAAATGTTCTTTTATTACCCACTGCACAATGTATCAGCACTTTGTTCATTCTTCGGTTCACCACTTCCTTAGTGGCTTGGTGAAGACAGTAACTGTTTTTGTGACACAAAATGTTTCTCTTCCTCAGACAAGCCTGTACTCAGGAGCCCCTTATTAGTGAGCCTCTTCAGGCATCAGCACAGCAAGAATCATTGTCTTTGTCCAATGAACTTTTTAATCTAAATGCATTTGGCACACTGCAAAACAGCTCTTAAAGCGACCAAACAGCCACTGCCCTGCTCACTAAATCTCTCTTCCTTTTTGTTAGAAAGTCAATAATATAGGTACATTTCTTCTAATCAAGGATTTTAGAAGGTACTGGATAAATCACTTTGCGCATGCATCAAGAGGGCAGCAGATAATTCTGAGAAAGGACAGCGGCCCAAATGTACTGCTGCAAATAATGTTCCTACAGCTTCCTCACCGTGGAACACACCATGGAGGAGCAAGTACCAGCACATTAGTATTTTAACTGATTCCAAAACATCCATTTGCACTTCCCTTTTAAAAGGGTTTTAAATGGCTTTAGAAACCTATGTACACCTTGCCTCCCATTCAGAATACCATATGAAATTCTTAGCCTAGGAGAAAAATAGCTCTTCTTGGTCCAAGTCACATTTTTTATTTTTGGAATAACATTTCAGTAAACTCCTCTATACTTTATGTGCTACAAGGTCAGCAATTTATACCAACTTGAATAAACACTAGAAGATTAAAGTATAAGAAAAAAAGTGTTAGAAAAAAATACATTACAGTTTGAAATTGCACATAAAAACTGAGCTGGACTTCAATCTGGAGGTATAAAAAAAGGTCTAAAAAATTCATTGTATTTTCAGAAGAGAATCCACAAAACTCCCTGGTAGTTTAGGATATAACCAATTCACTGTTTTTTGCCAGAAAAGCTCAACAAAAACATCTGGTTTGCTGATACTAAATCTGTATTATTACACATCTTCATACTACGAAATTTCTACACAATGACATAGTTTCCCACTTAAAAATCTAAAAATACCTCAAAACAAAATGCTGATTCTTGGTTTTTGCAGAGAAATTAAGTTGGAATTTTGGAATGCAGCTTTTGAAGAAGAGAACGATGTCAATAAACTTAGCTTTTAAACATGAAGATTAAAAAACATTTTGTATTTACACAGAACTGAATGTACAGCTTCAGAGAAGTAATTAGGCATTTTAAGTTAGCCTCTTCTCGATTTGGGCAGGGTATTGTCTATGGATAACAGTACCTTTTCCTTTCTTTTGTCAATAATGGTATGTACCAGGGAGGGTAAAAAGGACACTTATACTTGCTTAAAGAAATGTATCAAATATGTAGCATTTGCAAAAGATATTATAGCTCACTATTTGCTAGCACACCCCTTAAAGAAATACTATATACTAAAGCCAGGTCTATTTTGGTACTTAGGGAAGTTAAAGAGACTTTCCTTCAGTTATTCATGGCTTTGTCCTGATGTGTCTGAATCCTGTCTTATGCCCACTCACTTCTTACCTTGTAGTATCTTCTGCCATTTTTAACCATTTAAGCCTGGGGATTTATTTCTGTTGAGAACTGCTTACCTATAGATTTTTAAAAAATAGGTACCAGGCCGTCGAAACCCGCAGGGCCCGGGTGACCCTCCCTCAGGGCGGGCCCGCCCTCCCAGGCCCCCCCGTTCCCTTCCCTCCCTCCCCGCAGCGCTCCCGGGGCTGAGAGGGGCGTCCTCCGGGTCTCGGCGAAAAGCCGGGCTCTCGGCAGCAGCGGGGCGGCGCGGGGCGGGAAAGCGCGCGAGGGGGAAGGAACGTCCCGCGGGCCGAACGCGCGTGGGCGCGCGGGGAGCGACGGGAGCAGCGGCGGGCCGGGCACGCGGCAGAATCACTCCCCTCTTCGGGCTGCTTTTGTACCGGTTCGGTCTCTTCCTGAGCTCAGGCTGTTTGTGGCTGCACGATGGGAAGAAGTTCCGGTGGGTACTTCCCTCATACTCTTTGTTTACAACAACAAAACAATAAGGCAGGGGAGCAGGTGGAGGCAGTTCCGTTGCTCAATATGCCAAGTGAGCACGTCACCCAGGGCCCTCACTCAGCTTTCTGTAGCAGGCTTTCTATAAACGACTTTGCCCGCCCATCATGAGTAACCTCTGCTTCTTCCAGAGCTTTCAGTTGTGTCTGTCTCATGCGAAGAGACGTGCTGACCCACAGGATACGCAGACCTCTGTTTTCATAGTCAGAAATACACCACTGGGCTCTGATCAGCCTGGCCTGCCAGCTGTGTTTTGGGTGACAATCCCTATCATTCTAATTTAGTCTGTTACAAATAAAGAGTGACTGCTGCATTCATCAGCTTCAGTCACTCTGCAGCATTCAATAACTCTCCAAAAATATGAAAGCACTATATTGGTTCTTGTCTAAGTTTAACTAACAAGTAGTCTGTAATCTTAATTTAAAATCTTAATTTAAAAATTACGAAGAGGGCTTTATATCCATTTATCTTTTCATAATTATTTATAATGCAAACTTTAAAGACTCAGGAGCAACAGCATTTCTCCACAAAACTCTTCCAACACCACCTTTATCCACTGCTGAGCCAGTTTTGTTCTAAAAAGGCTGTAGTTTCTAACTGAATTTTCTGAGTTTACCCTGTAACAACATTAGATAGAAACTGAGGTACTGAGGTGATAGTAGAGTCTCCAGACGTTTTGCTCAGCAGTGCTGCATTTCATACTTTTACTGTTTTTTTTTAAATTTTGTACAATGGAGTATACAAAATCTTTTTCACAAATCATTATTTTCTCTGGTTGTCTTCAATTGTAAAGTCCTGTTATTATACAGGATTATATAAACACTGCAATAACAAATTGTAATATCAACAGCAAATAGTAGTATAGACACAAATCTAGTCAAGTTGACCGTGACGGACAATGAACAGGCTTGTCCAAAGAGGATCCAGATGTTTAGTCCTACATGCCCTCAGTTTGTAGAAGTTATAACATAGTTTAAGACATCCCTATCAGAAGGTGAGAAGCTGTTATTAAACAAAATGTTATAAAATGCTATAGCCTCAATAGCTTAATGGGAATGGAGTATTTCTTAGACAGTAGTCTACAGTATTTCACCAATGAGTTTTTCCAAAGTATATTCTATGGAAGTGTTCTGTTGCTGCACATTAAGTAGGTTTTGGGGGTTTCTTTAGTGAATCTGCTAGTATTTTAATTGACTGACTTGTAGTGAAACATGTAAACAACAAATTATAAATGGAAATATTTTAATCATAAAACATCATGATGGTGGAGCCTACTCTTTCTGTAATTAAAAAGTTGAGATGCAATGATATATATACTCTTTAAGTCTCCTTATTTAAATAGATATACACAAACATTATTCACTACAGTTAATCCCTTTAAATGTCAGGAGGACTTCATGCCTTTTCAATACCTGTTCATTTCTTTGTGCATTTTTCTTTGTCCAGAGATGGACTTGTTGATTACAAACAGAATGCATGATTGCATTGAACTACATGCATCTTAAACACTGGTAATTCAGAAATGAATGTAACAATATTAAACAGGTTTTCCAGAAGGGAGAAGCAGTTGGTGAAGACTTTAAAGGACACTGCTGAAATGCATACTCCTTTTGTGAAAATCCTGAGGCAGTTTTAAATTCCAGCTATGTGAATATGGGTTCAGCACTCAGAACTGTAAGTATCTGAGTTAACGCATATTATGTCATATTGTCTTGCCCTACCAGGTCATGTCAGTACTTCTTCAGTTTTCCCTTCTTAGCTTTTAAATAAATACAAATGCACCTTTTTCAAGAGTTGCTACCATCTTGGAGAGAACAAACAAAATATTCTGACGTTCAACCAATTATTCACATCCCTTTCTTGCCTCAGGAGTTCATCAGCCTTCTGTTAATAGAGAAAATTTACATTAAGACTTCCCTCCATCAGCACTTCCCTCCTCTTCCAAATCACGTTGTATTTTCTTCACATGGAAACATACCTCATCCTGCCTGCTGCTTTTCTCATCTGCATCTCTGCTGAAGAGTAGGGTTGCTGTATTTTTGAAAGCAAAGCATTAAGGTACAGGGAAGAGTGTGTGCAGAGACCATGGTATACTGTAATTACTAGTAACTCCTTAGGAAAATCCCAGATTCCACCACTAGTCCTAAATCTGGGCTCACACTACAGGAGTATAGGTCAGGGCTCCTGAAGGAAACAAAGCTGCCAGTTCTCAGCCTGCTGAGGCAAAGCCCAGACTCTTACCTACTCTGTCTTGCAGCAAGCAAAATGCTTCCATTCATAGTTGTCATCTTTAAATCATAACTTCATCCCAAAGCCCTTCCCATCCTAGAGTGCTCCCCAATCCCGTTCACCACCTGAGAGGAAAAGCAGGATGTGTGCAGGTACAGATATAGTGAGCTGTGCCCAAGCGGTCTAGTAGCCAAGGTTTTACTGCAGTTAGGCTTTCATTTAGACATCTGAAACAACAGCTCCTAGCTTTAATGTGTGTGTGCATACTTGCATACAAAGATGGTTGTTCTAGCTGGGACATCTAGTTTTGTTCTCATTTGCACTGGTAGAAATAAAACCCTGAATACAAAACTACTTCATTACCTGAATACAGTGGCTAGCAAGAGCAAAGTAACTGAGAAGTTTTACAGCATAGATTGCAAGCAAAAAAACCCAAAACAAAACCAACCAACCAACCAGACAAAAAAACAACAGCAAAGGGGACAGAAAAGGAGAGAATATCTCCATTAAAATTTTTTTCAGCAATGAAGGAAATTAAATACTGGCAATGTTAATGCAAGAGTGGATTCCACTGTCTCTGAAATCAATGGAAATAGTGAGAAGAATATTGGGGTTTTGCACATATATTCAAAGCTGATTTAAACTAGAAGCCAGCAGCAACTGAGTACTCAGATAAGGACAACAGAAGTGCAGTAAAATTATGTGGGTAGCAAAATTATGCAGCACAGCTTTAAAGAGTAATTCTATTTAGATCTGGAAAGAGAAGAAGCAGTTTAACAATAAAACAGTTCTAGCAAGTGCAAGGTACATAATCATGGTCCAGCCCTTACAAATCATAAGCACGAACTGCAGACCATAGGCAGATGCCTGGAAACAGAAGGGGGGAGATAGAATGCCTGATGTAGATATAGTACTGAAATATAAATAGCATCACTGAACTATAGTGAGTTAGAATTCTATTGGATCCACTCCCAGCTGTAAACTCCACAGAAAAGGTGACTCAGAGGACTCACAAGCAACCAACAAACAACACATATAAAAGAGCACAGATACTGTGTATCTAGACACAAATTTCCAAGAGAAGGATCCACACAGGTTCTAGCAAGCATATGTATCACAGCTCTTCCGAATGATCAGTCAGGCTACCCAAATACCATAAACTTAACCCTTTATTACTTTTGCGGAGCTGAGTGTGATGCTCCCAAGTGTAGTCCTTAGTCTTTTTTTGTACAGCTTTCTTCACAGAGGCAGCACTAATATGACTGGGTGTGCCATTACAACCTGTCACGGCTACATTAAGAATTATTGCTAGGCAGACTTGGCATAATTATTGTATTTAAATTGCTGAATTTACTCTTAGTGGACAAACATCTGAGCCAGAGTGGTCTATGTCACTCAAATGCTAGGGCTGAGTAAGCATACAGGACATTATTAACAAGCTTGAAAGATGAATTTATCCAAATAATTGTTTCCCTTTCTCAAAACTCTTTCTCCTTCCCTTCCATTTTTTCCCCAATAGTACAGAAAATTAAAAGGTGCAGAAGGAAAAAGAAAAAATGAGATTATATTTAATGTTAAGAATATCCTATGCAAATTCCCAATAATTACACTCCATACAATAATAAATAGCAATGCTGGGCAAGAGAAATCTACAGTTCTTTATTTGCTGCTTTTCTTCTTACAGCTAGTGAGTTCCCTGAGTGTTCCAAATCCATCATTGCTGCCACACACTTACAAAGGTAAATCACTTGAATTGACTGAGCTTTCTTCTATTTATTGTTGCTAAGGGAACCATCGTGTTGGTATTCACCAAAGTAACATGTCTTTTGACAATTGTTTCTGAGGATCAGATGCAATACAGTGGTGCAGCAGCAGTGAAAAAATTTATTGCAGCATCCTTTGAAATAGTTACATAGAAAAGCAGCATTACTGTAGCATCTTAGCTTGAGATTGTTTTGGATTTCTTTAGACAGATAAGAGTTACAAAATTGAATATAATAATTCAAGTAATATTTCCTAATTCTACCCACAATTCAAAACCAAAGAATCTTAGTATGTGAAATAAATGTTGTTAAAAAAATCACACATCTTGTACAAAGAAAATTTTCCGTATGAAGTCTTGCTATTAGTTATGTCACTAAAAAAGACCAACAATCCAAATAGGGATAAAGTGGAAATATGAGGAATTTCTGAGTATCAAGGTACCTGAAGGTTATTTGAATGACATCAGTCATGTGCTGGAAAGTATGAATTGTACAAATGCAACACTAGACTCATGAAAGGCAACAAGCATCTTTCACACCATTTCTTGAGATAGCTTCTGGCAGGAAAAAAAGAAAAAGGTGTAGAAATACTGAAGAGGTATAATTATGTCCAGAGACTATGGAAAATTAACCTATTTTATTTTTCTGGTGATTTTGATTACTGTGAAAATATCTGTGTGGGAAGGAGTGACATTTCAACTTGGAGGCAGCAAAGCATGAAAACATACAGAAAGCATGAAAATGAAAGGGCCATATCTCACTTAAGTCCTGCATGCACATTTCTGATGATGGCAGATCTTACTACCTGGATTGCTGTACCAGCAGTTGATCTACTGTTACAAAGCACTTGATTTACTTACTGAACCAAACAGGTGTTCCCTGTATTAAAGGAGCCCACAAGAATGAGACAAAAGCAACAGGATAAAGTGGACAGCTAGAAAACCCAAATAAAACAATACTTAACAGTCCCTTCAGCTGCCCTCTAACTCTGCTTTACAAAACCCGTAAGTCTATAGCTTATAAGATGTATAACTTCACAGAAGCAGTTCTCAACAAGTACTTTGTTACAGTTCTCTGAGATTAAAAGAATAGCTCTGTACTAAATTCTCAAGAGCAATGGGAAGTTGTCCTAGAACACAGGCAGTATCTTTTAGGGCTTGTGGAGACACTGAAAAAATGCCAAGTGGGTTATACTTTTTCAAAGCTCATGTATGAGAAATTTAAAATGACTAGCACCATAGAACAAGAAAGCAGCCACAGCCTCTACAAACTAGTTTTCAATCTGTAACCTCTGGCTGTCTATCCATAAACCACTCTGAGAGAATGCAACTGCTACAGAGTTGCAGAGGGCTCTCCAGCTGTTTTAGGGTTCTTTTGTTGTGGAATATTATAAAACAAGGTAGTTCATATACAATATGGAGACAACAAAAGCATGACAAAAGTGGCTGCGTTACATGGAGAGAGCCCCAGGTTTTCAAAGAAACAGAAGGAAAACAATCCTCACAGCAAAATGTATTATTGGCTTCAAGAGCCAGGGACAAAGGATATTCCTGGACACCTGAAAAACAAAGGCTAATCTGCTTTAGGTCTCTGCCAATACTTAAATGCAATTCCCAAGAATGTTTTGATTTGATAAATGCTTCAGTACACAGTTCCATACACATCTGGTGACCACATTGAAGGCCTAAGCACAGAGACAGTAGATACATCCAACGTTTAGAAAAAAACATTAACATGAGGATAACAATACCTTAGGTTTGTTGTTTTCTTTTTTCCCAGTTTTATTCTTTGAAAGCTATCTTGCTGCTTTTTTTGTTTTTTTTTGTTGAAACAAACAAAAAATATATTAAAAATCCAACCATAAGGAATAAGCCCAGCATAACAGTTTTCAGTAAAAATTATTTTAAAGTTTAGTAGGCATGAATTTGAAAGCAGCCCTGTAATGGGAAATATATTAGGCAACAGATGTAAGCAATTCCAGTAGCTAAACTAACACAGATACTGTAAGCAGCATAAGGAATTGACTGGGGGAACTGGATTTTACAGGAAAACAGTTACCTTCCAGAAAATTCCTGCTCCATGACAGGAGATAATGGAAGACAAAAAAACCCCCACAAACCCCAAAACATTTTAGTTCCAGTCATGTTTCCATCCTCAGTAGAAATGAGTACATGAGTCCACGTACTACATAGAAGGGATAAAGACAAAAGGAGTAATAAGTTGTTTATTGGGTAGTAAATCATTCAATGATGTGAAGGGTTTCCATGGAACCAGCTCCCATTTTCTTGAATTAACAGGCCAATCTGCTCTACATTAAGTGACAGAATTACAGGAAATGGTTTTTCAAATTATTGTACTTTAATGAAAGCTCATTTTGAGGCATTTTAACTGGGACTCAGAGCTAAATTTAAAATGCTTCTCAAAGGAGGTTTTTTTTCACATTTTCCTGTACATTGCAAAAATAATGGTTTAGGGCATTAAAATTAGCTTTTTTAAACTATGATTTACTTAACAAGATTCATATTTGCCTTCTCAGTAGTATTTCAAAGAAACAAAGTACTTGAAGCATGTAGCATTAAATCTCCTCAATAGTTCTACTATTCAGGAGAAAGTAAGAAAGTCCAAATGATACAGTGAATTAAAAAAGAAAACTTAAAAGCCTATCAGAAGGATTTTTAAAATTAGAACACCCTGGCCATTTATATAAGAATTCATGAAGTGTTTGACTTCACTGAGAGTATGTTTTTCCTACTTAAGAACATTCAATTCCAGAATTAATACCTAGTACAACCTAGCAAGATTACAACCACAGCAACAGGACATAATAGTGGCATAAGAAGCAAGTTAAGTCACAAGGCTGACCCTACAGCAATGTGTGAGTACTTGCAGACAATAACTGCCCACCTGGAAAAACACAAGTGGGTGCTTGGGGTGCTGTGCCCCCACCAAAAGAGCATTCCCCTCGCGAAGCCTTCAGACCAGCACTGTCACAGCAACTGTCACACAGAGCCAGCCTCCTCAGATTACACGCACTCCCTCATATCCTGCAGAGCTGTGAACCTTCTTACACTGGGTCATCTCATTCCTGTGGTTTTCTTACTTTACAAATAGCATAATTTTATTCTTATGTAGGTTAATTCTCAGAAAGGCTTCATTCATCATTACCCCTGCCTCTGAGAAACAAGTGAACAGCAGGACTGCAGAATACGGGTTAGATGAAAATTAGATCTAAATGATACCATGATCAGCACAAAACACATGGTCTCCCTCTGGCAGCTATACACACAGCACAAACGTGATCTCATGGGATTCTGAAAAATAACATTTGTTGGATACTGTAGCAAAAGACCCTCTTTTTTTTAACAGAAAAGTATCATTTGCTTGTGGAATGCTGTGAGTTACGCAAGATTCCTATTGCAGAAGTAATGAAAATATTAATTGAAAGTTTCAGGCCACCACCAAAGAAAGACATTATTATCCGAAGGTCAAGGGCAAAACAAAACTGTTTCACCAAATTTCTGAAAGGTCAAAACAAAAGGAAAAATTTAATACATAAATATATACATTAATCAAATTGAAGTACTAGTTATTCTAGAAACAGATTTGACAGATCAAGCATGGTTTCCCCAGAAGTACAGTTTCTCAAGTCAGCATTTTAAATTTAGCAGTATGCAGCAGCAGCACTAACAGCTGGCATAAAATTAAACACAACTTTAATTGTTACGAGTAAATAAAATAATCCAAATTACTAATACAAAATAAATGACTGTGTGTAAGTAACAAAAAGAAAAAAACCCATACATTTACTCTCTATGGAAGGTACTTCGCATGCATAAGCTTTGAACGTTTAAATAACTGCCTGGCTATTGGGTGGAATTCAATAATAACAACTACATTTTGGATGACTGGGGCAGAGAAGAAAAATTTCACAAACACACAGATTGACAGTAGACTTTTATTAACATATCTTACAATTTCAATTACTGTATTCCTAGTTTTATACTCTTCTGATGTGTTATAAAGATTGATTTAGATTCTACAGTAATGTACTGTACTTAAATGATCATTCATACAGGATACCACACCAGATATTTGAGTAATACACGCACACACCACTCTAGTTTGGACCTGTTATTTTTCAAGGTTAGCTTAATAAAGTAGGATTTAAAAAGTTATGGGGAAATCAAAATTCTTGTTTAGCAGCATGCAAGGATATTCAAGTACAATTTTTCAACCAAGTGATTTTGTGGTGGTGTTGTTTATAAACTGACTGGTGACTAATTCACCAGTACTAAAATAAACACTATGAAATACCCGAATGTTAAAGTTAAGGCTAATAGTTTTACTTCACATCCATATGCACAACCAGAGAACATTCCATTTTAAATAAAACACAGAAATCACATTCTGGATACATTATCTCTTGTAAATATAGCATTGGAGCTTCAAACTACAGATTACTCAAGTTCATGAGCCCTGTAATATTGTTATGCTGGAGATGTAAAGAATCTTTTTGCTCTTTAACCACACTTACAAAATGGCCTGATATTCATAATGAGCAATGCAAAAATATTACAGGCAGAACTTATAATACAGTATCAAAAATGTAGTATTTTGGAAAAGACATAGCCATTTATTTGGTGAAACAGTAATTCTAATCTTACAGGAAGTACTGTAATACTTTGGAAATATTTATATATTTATATGTATGTATAAAACCCAGCATCCTTTATTGTGGGATTTTTTGAATTGCATGTATCCAGAAAAATTAATTGTATTTACTTACTTCTGTTTGTTCTCTGTGATTGCTATACAGTCATTTTATTTCCCCGTGACACTTTTCACTAGATAATGACTTCCACTGGGGAACTGTTTTCATTGTACATGTGGTTTTATCATAAGATGTTTTTATTTTACACATATAAATTTTATTTTACACGCAAGCTATGCAAGTCGAAACTACCAGGAATTGCTCGGTAGTACTGTATGAAATAGCCAACAAATGTCCAACACTTGTGAAAAACATTAGTAGCAATATATTACATACCAGTATTTTAACTATAATCTTTCCTATCTACTTAGACTATGGGGTTTAGCCCAGTCATGCCTGTTCTCATGAATTTTTTTTCTAAGCATAAACTGTTTTGGCATTCATCCAAAGAGGCTGCACGTGCATTGGTTGTTCATCTATGCCATCTCTCTTCACTTTATTTTTTTTTTCTTTTTAGAAAATGAAGCATAAAGAACTGAGATTACCATAAACAAATACAATATAGAGGAACCTCCTGAAATCACAAGAAAGATACAAAATTATGGTTCATTTGCAGAATAGCCCTGAACATTGCCTATCCAATCATTCTGAAACATATCTGGTTTGAAATGACAGGCAGGCTTATGGTTGTTACGTTTGTAACTGGGATCTGCTATGTTGGGCACCATACAAATACTCTATATACAGCAATTTCTGTATGTGTTATCACTAACAGTTTATTCAGTTGATCGGGGAAAAACAACTCCTCTCTCTCAAAAAAAAATAGAGTATGTTTTCTGGATTACATTAAGAACAATAAGATACCTAATTTACAGCTATTTCATTTATTTATGGAGAAAGAATAATGGAATTCCTGAGAATGCATAAGTTTTCAGTAATGCCTGAAACATTTCAATAGACCTCTCATGATAAGTGAAATTCTCTTTAAAATTCAACTTTCAGACCAATTGTTATCATGCAGTCTCACAATTGTTTTACAGATCCTGTCTACAATTGCATTTCAAGCAAAAACCTGAAGCCAACATAAAAAAGGCAAAGAAATTTTAACCAACATAGTTAGTAGATGTAGTAGACACATACGCTGTTTCAGCAAAAACTGCTAAAAACTCAATTCCATGCAGAGAAAAATAAAAACCCAGCAGGTATACCTGGAGCCTCTAAACTGTAGGTACAATTTGTGCTTCTTAACATTAATGGGCTTTAAAAAACAGAAGAAAAATGGACTACTGAGTGCAATCAGATTTCTCACACAATTTTGACGATTTAATTTCAACTTACTTTATCATTATTTAGTAGCAACAGCAGCTAATTTTGCAAAAACTTCACATGTTGACAAAGTTCCATTTCCCTTTTATGCCCGTAGCCCACTCTACCCCGAGACAAAAAGCTGAACTCCCATTCAGTTAAAGCTATTGTCAGTCAAGATGCATTCATTCACGGGAACAGCAATGATACAGCATGTAGGTGATGACCATGGTGATTTACAAGCCATTATAATGTGGCCCCCATCGTTTATTGATATGATCAAAAGTATGAGACACCCATTGCTGCTCAAGCACTTTGTATCTTTCCTTGCATATGTAGAGGGGTTTACCACGCCTGTAAGGGGAAAAAAAAAGAATGGTTAATATGCCAAATAAATGGAAAACTGCTTCACTTTATCAACACACAATACCCTACAACTTTTTTTCCCAGGTCAAGTGTGCCATTTTATTGGTTAAGGGGTTTTGGTTTTACTAAGATAACTGCTGGGACTTCACTTTTTCCCCTCTTGAATAGCAGAATCCATAAAACACGTCTTGTTGTCTCAGGCATGCATAGCTTGGAAGCTACACTTCTGCTCTGGAATCAAACTGCATTGTTTAATTAAAGGCCAAAAAACAATTTTGGGACAGAATTGTTCCTGATGCAACTTGGAATTAACTATCATCAAGAATAGCAAAATAGGCATCTGTCCATTGGGTGCCTGGTTAAATCACCTTTGGGTCAAAAAAATCCAAGAAAAAACAAGACAATAAAAGAGTCAGTCCTACTTACAGTAGATATAGATTTTCCACTTAAAAGAAAGTAGAGATCTATTATCTGTTATTGCATGTATTGCATAACAGAGTTGATCTACACAGAGAAGCAACAATGAAACACACGTGTAACAATCACATTACCTAAGATCTCTGTCTTCTTCACCATGTGCATCAAGATAAACAGAACCCCAAAGGCAGAAGCGATGACCTCGTATGATGATGATTACAGACGCATTAATCAAAAGAAATATTCCTGTCCCAGCTCCACAGTTCTGAGAATGCTGTCATATTATGCATGTAGAAAGGAGAGAGTGCAAAAAGTCTGTTAGTGTCTGCCAACATTGTAACAAAAAGGATTTAAAAAACAGTAATTAGTTTTGCTTTAAGTAACATACACACATTTACTAAGAAACAGTTTGGCAAAGGATACCCTGCCCCAAATTCTCCAAGCAAACTAGAACCCCATGTTTTTTGCTGCTGTAGTAACACTTGCATACAAAGAGTTCCCTGCTCAAAAAGGGAGGATAATCATTAACATGAAAACACAGAATTACCTAAAAAAAATGAGCGAAAAAATCATCCACAATATTTTGAATTGGTTTTTGTTCAGCAAACTGTACAGCATAACCAAGTACTTTTTCATAGATGGCAAGATAAAAAGAAAGTATTCAGAAAAACCTAACATCACTCTTTTTACAATAGTCTCTATTGATAAACATTAGCTTTTTCTATCTGTGGCCAGATCTCTTCTATGGCTTACAGAGCTACTAAAATAATTCTTTTTAATAATTCTTGCTTGCTTCCATATGTCATTAATCTCTATGAATGATGTAGTCTGTATTAATCAGTTCATTTTAGCAATTAAAAAAGTGGTCTTCCTATATATTTTTATTACATTTAGAGGCTACCATCCCATAAATTATAATAAAATGTAATTAATTATGTAGCTTTTTATTTTTTTAATAACTTTCTGTTTTCATGAAGCTTGATACCTTAAATTTAACTGTTAATTCTATTTTAAATTTTGCTCACTCCTTCTTTTGCCATATTAGCAGGACAAAGAGAAAGTTGAGTTTGAACAATTAAAAAAGATCCAAAATCCCTCTGAAATTCTGAAATTCCTTGGGGTTCAGTTTTGTGCTCCGCTTATACATATTTCCCCAACAAATCCCCCTCAGTTTTGTAGACCCCATGTAGTTCCAGCCTTCTACTAACTGTTGCATGGTAGGAAACACAGGTGTCAAAGCAAACCTTTATCATGGACAGGAGAACAAAACTAGATGTTGTCCAACACCAGTTTCTTAAACAACTCACATGTATGCTCAGTAGAAAGCTTTCCTGGTGAATTAAATCAAACACCTTAAAATTATGCTTATCTACCTAGTCTGTAAATCACTAGTAGATGGTCAGATATACCAGAAAGTACTCTAGAAAAAGGTGGAAAAATCTATACATGATATTCTTATCCACATAGAAAGCAAGGAAATGAAACAGAGGAAAATTAAAACAACATATAAACAATCAGAATGTAGACAAATTTAAATTGGTTATGTATCAAAACTGTGTGTCAAGATGGCACACAATGTAAGTTTTTCAAACAGGGAAACAAGTTATGGGCTCCAAAAGGTGAATAAAATTGCTCTCTAGAATTCAGTCTCAGTTCATCTATGAGAAATAAGCAATAAAACATTATAAAGGTCCCTTTAGATAAACCTGCAAATGTTCCTTCCAACCCAAGCCAATCTATGAAAGAAAGCCAACACTGAGCAACAGAGTTTAAAACTATCCATGAACATGAGATTCCATTACAAAATTTGAATTAACTCTCTTACCAGTACACATTCACAGTAACTCTGTTGTTTGCAGCATAGTCCTTTCAAGCATACGAAAGTACCACAAACTAGACAAACAGCAGGATCTTTAGGAACCTTGGAACAAACAGTGCAAGTCTTTCTGTGATAATACTGAAAAATGGTATTATAATTCTCAGGCAACTGGAGGAGGCGTGGCAAGTCCCACTTGGGCTCCTGGATAAGCAAAACCTACAAATAAGAAGATAAGAGCAATATAACAGTTCTGAACATTTATTTATCCATTTATATTTTCTAAGAGAAAAGAATACTAAAGAAAGGAAGCATACAGCTTAAAAATCTCTCACCAATTCTGCATTTCACAAATTTGGAAGTCAAAAGTCACCTTGCAACAGTCACCTGCCTCTAGGTGAACACCCTCCCCAGCTGCAGTCACATTTCATCTTCTGGCATGGGTGCAAAATGAGCACTAGCCTTTTCCCAAGGACATTTTCTAAATGTGATACTTTTTAACAACAAAAATCTTCGTAACTAAAAAACTAGAGGATTAAGACTAATCTAAAGGGAAGACTTCCACTCGCTACGCTGAATTACTTTTGGCAAAATCGACACACTGCTGAAAACCTTGACACTATGAAAGCTGTCTCCCAGCCAAAATTTAAACTAAGACTTCCATAAACAGACCTGAAATTAGGCTCTGTAAATGATACATGAAGACATCTGCCTGATTTCCAAAGCTTTGTGGCATACACAAACTTTGAGGCTATTAGGAACTTACAAGTTCTGATTACAATTTCTTTCTCATTAACAAGTCAGGTTCTCATACACAGAACAACAGTGTATCTACATAGTAAATCAAGCAATAAATAGCTGGAACATCAGCACTATTTCTGAAGAAGTAATTTTGCCACATACCTTTACTTGATCTGGATGTGTATCTGCAAAGGAAGCTAATTCTGAGCACCACTGTGATATCATGTCAAATGCTGGCACTGGCCAGTCGAGACAAGAGGCACTGGTGAACTGATGAGCTGACTGAAAAGATGGTAATAGACCCAGGCAACTTGCAAGAACTGTGAATTCTTCATCTTCCTTTTAGGTATGAAACCAGAGAGGTTTAGATTAATACCTAGACTCTGAATTTTAAAATAGTTTATTAAAAACATGTCTATTCCAGTAACAACAGTAAACATGTAGTAACAGTGACGCTAATAGGCATGTTCAGAGACAGAGAAAGCTTGAATATTTTCCAGATTACCTCAAACTGGCTTCTCAAAATACAAGGAAACTGGTCAGAATTAAAACAAAGCAAACATAGAAACAAAAAAATCCTAATAAAACCCAAAACAAAAAAAACCCCAACAAACACAAATCCACACAAAACCACAAATCCAAAAACAACAAATGAACCAACTCCTTCCCAAACCCTTCAGTAATTTTCTTCCTGTTTAGGACCCCAAACTGCCTTGTAGCTGTTTCACAGGTGAGATAATTTTGAGGCAAGGCAATGTGGGAGCTGACCTGCAGCAAATTCTATTTAAATCAGTCACAGAACTCAAACGTAATTGTCTGCTGATGCAATGACTGAGAATAAAGTGCAAGTATTAATAGGTATTAAGCAAAATCAAGACTGAATTCCAGTCTGTGTGGAAATTATGCCATTTCTGCAAATGCAGGACAAGTTTTGGAAGTATGTCAGGTTTTTATAAGATAGGCATCTATGACCTGATAAAACAAGCACGTAGGTTCCCACTTTTAAGAATATAGTACCATTTTTCAGGGCAAAATGCCTTGAAAACAAATTGGCTTAAGAGAAACAATGCTGCAGAAGTATGCTATAAATTATTATTTTAAAACATTTTAAATTTTATGACAGAAAATACATACCAGGAAAAAGACATTTTAAAAGTCTAGTTTTTTATCTCTAGCTTTTAAATGGAAACAATTGAGTGTGCCCATCTCAATTTGTACCTGGCAACTAGGTAAATCTCCTCCAAAAAGATGGTGTTGAAGAAGGCTTGTGATCCTGAGGAAAGGCAGGCAGAACTGCTGCAGATAGCACTCTACAGAATCAGGATTTACCTACAGGGAAAGAAATTATTACTTACTATATACTGACCAAGATAAGTTGTCTCCTATCTAAGAAACTCCAATATGAATTGAATGTTTTTTAAGCAAACTATACAAACCACTGCATCAGACATACATTTCGAAGGCAAGCATTTCATTTATAATCTGAAAGAACTCTGTGGGTTTTCTTTGCCCCTTGACAAATGTTTTTTTTCTACTTAAATATTCAGTTTTCCAAGTTTCAGAAAGGTATTTCCTACATATGATTAAAAACCACAATTATAAGAAGCATTTTTCAATAACTTTTTCAACACAGCACTGGCCATATACGATATTAGTAGAAGAAAGATTTGCAGAGACAAACTGTCCCAAAGGGATGTGCTTTGATCTAGAAAAATAGACTTGTACTGCAGTCTTTAGCAAGATCAGAGAAACATCATTATAACAATGAGGCTGAAAAACTTAAATAAGAGACAGAAAGGGGACATGCTGGATAAATACTCATAAGATTTGCCAATACCACTGTTAATTCTTCAGTCTCTCCTTCTTCATATATCTTCCCCTTAGACAGCTCAGTAATCACATGACCCAGCAATACTTCCCAGGATTTTTCTCCACTGGATGTATTCTGCAACTAAGAATGCAAGAAATCCAAAATGCACTGGTCATAAAAAGTAAAAAAAAAAAATAATTCTGTAAAAGTAACAATGATCAAGCAGATCTCCTTTTGACAAACATGCAAATTTTGACGTACAAAGATATATATTGCTTTGGGAAAAAGATCTGCAGAGAAAGACTGCATTTAGCTCACAGTGATTTCTAATGTTTTATGCAAGTCCAGAAATAGAATATAAAATCCTGCATAGCAACAGTTTGGTCAGCAGATAATTTGTCTTTACTGTCTTGTAGTTGTGATTGACCATTATGACCAATCTAACTTCTGTGTAAAAGCAGGTCACGCTTCTCCATTTGCATTCCATTTTACAGCCAACATAATCTAAGGCTCAGGTTTTGTATACAGGGTATTCCTCCTCCCATTTCCTCTGCTGGCCCCAGCACAGTCATCCTTTCCCTTGGTCTGACACTGGCACTCTTCAGACCTTCTGGGGAATCAATCTGTGGAGCAAAAAACTGACTGAAAGATTAAATGAATGCCAGTGCAGAGAACTGTGTCTTTTGGTGAGAACTGGCATTCAATCAGCTGAACTAAAATAGCAAGATGCACCTTCACTGTATTTGTAAATACTGTCAAAAGGCAAGGAAACAGTAGTGAAATATCTACCTGCCTAGTCTACAAATTTTCTTCTCTGCCTCTTCATCACATTAACACTCTGGACCATGTATTGAGAGAAATTTTTATGTCTAGCCACAAACAGCATGAACAAATAAGAAAAAGACAGAGGTTTTTTCCCTACCAAGAAGCTTGCTTGCTTTTCCTGTAAAGAAGTGCATTAGATCAACACATGGTTTACCTAGGAAGGCTTCAATTTGACAGGAAGGAAAAGCTGCATTTACTCAGTATCATCGCAATAAATTTAGATCTGCAACTATAGAAACAGAGCCTTGAATCTGAAACTCAGTTTTGGAATTAGATTTTCAATGTGAAGCTTTTTAGTCTCATACATACCAATCCTGCAAAACTGCACACAAAGAAACAAAACACTGGAATTTTTTTGAAGAAGCAAGTTATCCTGTGCAAAACAGAAGTATCTGTATGTTCCTACCAGAAATATGTAAGCAAAATTTCATACATGTTTTAATAAATTAACCAACCTTTTTGAGAGCTCCTGACTCCTTCCATGCCATCCTATCTTCAGCACTGCATTTAACAGAAACTGCTGCCAAGGCTTGAGTATACAGTAAAGTGAACAGCACTTTTATAATGCAGGTGAAGTGTTCTGAAAAACAGAGTAATTTTTAAACGTGTGGTATTTTTAGCAAATATACTGAACACAGAGTCTCTAGTTATGGAAATGATGCTTCTCAAATGACAAACAAGTGCTACACAAGAGTTAAGAAACTCCAAAACATACAAAGCAACATAAATGTATTTACTGGCTTTCAAAAATGACTTGGCAGCTGTAGTGAACAGAACAAGTACAGAGGAAGTAAATTTCTACTGCTCCATATGTTCATCCTCATCCTGATCAGCAATTATTTCCTCCTAGGGACCTGGTAATACTACAAATTCTATTTTGTCCAAAACTTACATCAAGTTAAGCTACTGATTACTGATAGCTACAAGTAACTGGGTGATGTAAATGTAAGCAAATGCATGTCCTACTGTATCTTCTGGCAAAGATTCAACCATCTGGGGTAAATTAGTCATACAAATACTGGAAAAGTGAAGTTCCCAAAGAAATCCGTGCAAGAGGGATGTGCAGCATTCTTCAGTTTCTGTCCCTTCACTTCCAGATATGGATCCAGCCATACAAGACTTGCTGCAAATCACTAGTAAGTACCTATTTGCTGGACCTCATGTGAATGCAGAAGGACAAAAGGCAAACTGTCATTTCAGAGCTTACCTTGTCTTGAAAAATATTTATTGGATTACAGTTTTACTTAATATGTAAAGGTTTATTATCTCCTATATATAGGTTGCAAGAGAAAGGCTTTGTAATCTTTTTGGGGAAGCTAGCAGCAGAGGCAAAATAAGACTTCCTAAAACTGGAAAAGGAAAAAGGTCAATGTGATCAGTCTCTGCATTAAGATATGGAGGTAGTATTTTTTTTTTTCCTTTTTACTTTAGGATGTATTTCCCATCCCAAATAATCTGATTTTTTAAATCTAGGCAGATCAAAGAGGCTTCTATCACCACCTACACCATTCCTTAAGCACAAACATAACTATAATATATATCTAAACCAATGTATACAGAAATGAGGGGTTTAAAAAGTCCTCTCAGTCTTTGAAGTCAAGCAAAACAATTTTATTTATCTAAGTACCTCACAAAAATTGGGTTAAATTCATTCTTTTTTCCCAAAGGATTTAAACAAGCTTTGCATGTGAAAATGAAAAGGAGGTAAGGGATATGAAACTCCTCCTCCTTTCTTGCATTTAATACCAAAACTCATCACTGGGTTCTGAAACAAACACAGCCAAGACTTCAGTATATAATCAAGTTTGTGAAATAACAACTGCTTTTTTATGTAACAAATATTTACAAAGCAACGCAGATGTGGATTTTGAAACTTTAAATATCACTGAGTATATACAACCAGCACAATTTAAGCACCTAAATTATAATTTTTAAGTACGTAATTAAAAGTGTACTGCTTTCTGTATTATCTTCCTATTGAGCTTACGTTAAACTTCACAATAAACACTGCTGTGCTTTGTCTGCCCCATTCTACAGCAGGGATCGTTATAATCATTTTTCCTCTCCATATTTCTACAAGAAAGCTGGACATGGACTTTTTACAAGGGAATGTAGCAACAGAACAAGGGCTAATGGCTTCAAACTCAAAAAGGTAGATTTAGATTAGAGGTTAGGAGAAAATTCTTCATTGTGAGGGTGGTGAGACACTGGAACAAGTTGCCTAGGGAGGCTGTGGATGCCCCCTCCCTGGCAGTGTTCAAGACTGGGTTGGATGGGGCTTGGAGCAACCCAATCTAGTGGAAGGTGTCCCTTCTCATGTAAGTGGGGTTGGAACTACATGATCTTTAAGGACCCTTCGAAGCCAAACCATTCTGTGATTCTATGAAACTACATAAAAGCTATCTGCCCGTTCTGTTGGACTGTGCAACATTCTGGACTAAAATGCAGTTAGGACTTCTGTGTTTATACATTAAAAAACTTAATCTGATATTCTGGCAGTGTGAAAGTTATATTATTATGGCTATACTGCTATCATCAAAAGAGAGAATTTTTGTACTTATTTTTTAATATTATTGAGAAATGCTTTTATGTTCCTGTTCTTAAAACTTTTTTAAACAAAACTTCTTGGAACCAAATTACTTCACAGCATGCCATCCCATTATATGCATTAAACAAATCCCCTTAAAAATAAAGTTTATACTGGAAACATTTCTAGAAGTATAGTTTAACATTAGTCTTTTCTATCCTAGGAAAAGGTATATTTTAAAAAATGATGTTTTTCAGTGCATGAATTTAAACAACAAAAATACACCTGTTTTTACTTTGGCTTCACCACTTCCTTCCCTGTATTTCAGAAGAAGTTAGTCTCATTTAACTTTACTGCTTTTATTAAGTCCTTTCAAGAAAAGTGAATTTAAGTTAAACAGAGCCACTTAAGTTGAATTTGAACATTCAGTAGTGACAACTGAACACCTCTTAAGTGGAATCAGAGTTTCTACTATACTTTGTAAATTAGGTGTGCGCACCAAGAGCAGAACAGTCCTGTGTATTTACCTATTCACCAAATACCAAAATTGCCACACAGACCCCAAAGCAGATACTCTGTTCACTGTCACTGATGTAGTAAAAAGATACTTGTTTGCACTCATTTTAAAATAAAGGTGTAACTATAGATGTTCAAGGCAGAGCCCAGACGGTCTGAACTACCCCATCTTCTGGAGCATACACTGTCTATTAGGAAGATGCACCAGGTTCAGCTCTTTCTTTTATACAGAAAACAAATACTATGTGATATTTATTCCTAATTATACTACATGCTGTCTCTACTGAAGTTGCTGCATTACAACAATTATCATCTTCATAGAAGATCTCCTATTATGTAAGACTGCTGCAATTTAAACTCTGAAATTAAAACTAAACTACAATCTTTTACCCTTAGGAACTCAGTTCAAGTTTAAGTACTGAGCTGCCCCTCTAAGCAAAGAGATGAGGGTCAAGCAAAGGACATTTTTCCTTTAGTAAAAGTACTTAATAGTTTTTGCTTAGCTCTGTATCTTTACTGAATAGGTTGACTGATAAGGTGAGAAGACAGGGAACACAGATAAGCTTGTCAATCCACAACAAAAATTTCTGTTCAATGCCAGCTTCTACAGATAAAGCAGAAACATTATTTTAGAATACACAATAAATCAGCTATGATTGACCATCTGGAAGTCATCATGAATGTGCCCTCATATACATAATAATCTAAATATACATCTTTTCATAACATACCTTTGTGCAATGGCTGAGGCATGGTTAAAATCTGGATAAGCAAAAGGGATGAGACATCTCTGTAAAGCACAGGAACTTCTGGCAGCTCTTCACTTGCCAACCTGGAAAGAAAACTCAAATAAAATAACTTCTGAAACTATAAACCCATTTTTCATTTTCATATTTTATTTTGCAATTAATTTTAGATAGTATTACATTAGATATTAAGCTTACAGAAGCCAAAGAGCTGGAAATTCAGTAACTGATCTCAATTGTAAAACACTGAATGTTACTAATGGATTGTAATAACTTATGAGAAAGTTACCATTTGGGATCCTGACTCTTATTTAAAAAGTTCCCAAAACTGCCTGAAATAGTTATTTCTATGTACAGACTCAAGGATAATTCAGTATTTCACTTTTAGAACTTGTGTTCTAAAATAAGAAAATACGCTGCACCGTAACAATCATTTTCATGATTTTCAAAGCATGGCATTGTACAAGTATACATATACCCCTGTGGTAACAGCAATGAACCCTCAAATTGTATTACTGTTACATGGATTGCTCCTACTGGAAAATATTGAATACGTAACATCACCATGTAGTCTTATACTTCAAAGCAGAAAATGTCTGCAGATAGAAGGCAGTATTTTTTCTAGCCTGGGGAGCAATATCCAACAATAATCCAACCAACAATACTCTATAGGTTCAACAGCTGACTCAAAATTGCAAAATACCAACATGGCAATAATCCTTCTCCCGTCTTTAATTGATGGAGTGTGAAGGGAATCTCAAGCAGGAGCAGATAGCATAATGCATCCCCCACTGTCCCCTCTCCTCTTCTGCAACATGCACAGAAGAAAGTGCTGTTTGGGTTCTTATACCCATTCCCAAAGAGTGGTAGTGCTAGCTGGCTGGCAGATGAATGCCAATGGAGAAGATGTTTGAGATATTTATCTGTATCACTACCACAGGAGCTACATCATGAGTCTCTAGTGTTACCGACCTTGAGCCTCCTGTGGAAAACTCACCACTTCTTACAAATGGACACAAATGTTGCAAAGGAAAATATCACACCTTACAAGTTTTTTTTTTCAATTGTCATGTGACTCAAATGCTGTTCTGGAAGGGCATTTTCTTTCAATCGCTCCTTAGGCTCTTTCAGCTTTTCTTCCTACACTTTTGTCATTCTTTCACTGGTCAGGAACTGCAGAAAAAACTATTCTCCCTCTCTTGGCAGAATCTTCCCTTATTTAGGGCAGCTCTAGGCCTTTACACCATGTGTCAATTCACTGGGTCCTTCATACTAACCATCTTAGAAAGTAGGGAAATCAAAATATATTTGCCTATCGCAGTTTCACAGTTATCTTCATGCTTTGTTCCAGCAATCTTAACTGTCCTGTAGATAAGCCACAACTGATGAAGTGCTAGATAGCTGTATTGAAAATATACATATATCCTTATTAAGATCTACCCCCAAAAGCACAACTTCATTCTCCTCTTTTTGGTTGTTCTGCAAGACATTGTGGACTACAGAGCTTCCCAATCAGGCTTTCTTAAGTCCTACAGCAAGTGTCCAAGTTTCTGTACAAACAAAATCAGACTGAGGAAAAAAGAAAACGGACAAGACATTTAAGCCCTCTCCTGTCTCAGCTTTATCTTTTCAGAGCACAACTGGTGAACTACTGGCACATCTAATTATTGCCTCAATTCCAAGACCACGAAACTCTCACTCTGATGCAACTCAGCTGGCACTGGCTACTCCATTAGCTTAGTTGATGCCTCTTCTTTATGAGGACACCAACTTCCATTTGTGCCATCTTGTCACACGCACAGCAGACAAACAGCTCTTGCAGACCATGTACTGGAAAAGGCTGTCTCCATGTGGTGGGATGGGGATGCATATATAGGGTCCTCATTGCCTTCTAATAGCTTTGTGGATCCAACCAGTTAATCATCTCTGGGGCACATAAACACGATGCTGCTTTTGGAAGAAGACCCCTACACAGTTACTGATTTCATGAAACTCAACTTCTCTTTAAAAAAGGAACTGCTGAGAGTTATTTGTGATAGGAATTTTAACATGCAGAAGTAGTCATTCAAATAAGAGGAGGATTAAAAGAACACTTTCAGTCATATGAAGTGTGTTAACTAACTACATCTTTTTTAACTACTCTCCTTCCTTTCTCCCACAGCTCAGTAACACCTGTTCTGAAGCAATAATCCTGTTACATGGCTAGTTTCCAGTCATGTTATGCAATGCACTCAACTGTGGGAATGAGCACAAATAGCTTAGTTGATTGCCTTTATAAGCCACAGAAAACATCTAACTGGTCCTTTTGAATTAATGAACCCAAATAGCTACAGAATAAACACTATCCATAATGTCTTTTGTGTTAATCAATTTCATAAAAGGACTGTTTTACAACACTGTAACATACATAAATATAAATATTTATATATGAGAGCCTCCCAAACAAAACCCAAATATTCTAAAGATCACTGTACTGAATTCTAAAGAATACTAAGGGGGCAAAATGGGTATCCCACTACCAAGTCTCATTTTCAAAGTTAAACAGGTAATGAAGATGCTAATCTCACTGAATCTAATTTTACTTTTCTACCTACAGCCAGGTCTATTTTATGAGCTGTAACACTGCATTTTAAAATAACCCACATTAATTTTAGAGCCATGGACACTGCTTAAATTACTTCCAACTTTTACTTTATATATAAAGTTTGGAAAAATTATTTTGGAATAACAATACAACACAAAAAATAGTAATTCACTCTGGTCACATTTAGCTGAACACCTCTTTCCAATGGGTATCAACATAAGTATCATTTAACAGTCAGGTAATAATTAGGTCAAATACCAGTTCTGGCAAAATTAGATAATATTCTTAATATATATAGAATACAGTGATTCATTGCCCATATCACAAATAAATTAACTCATTTTCACATGCGAGACCAACTGAACTCTTTGTCTAATTTCTTAATTTTATACGAATTGGAGAAGCAAAGCTACATTAAATGTCAGGGGTTTAGAATAAGCTGCTTCCATTTATGGCAAGTGCTGCAGCATATGAAGAACTTGAAAACTGCTCTGTCATTTGTTAAGAACCTAAGCAACTTCTTCATTATAACACTGTGACTGAATTTATAAAGTGTGTTTAGAAATGAGTTTCATGGAAATCACCCATCCTATTAATCCTGAATGCATATGTGAAAGGTTGATAAATCTGACTTTACAAAAAATTTTACCCCTGAAGTGCTGAATAAAATGAAAGCAAGCACAATCTTGGATGGGACCAAAGTATTTCAAAATAATTCAAATGTATTTCAGTTGTGTGCCCTATCCATTAAAAAAAGGGAGGAGGCGAAAATAAACTGCACAGTGCAACAGAAACATGTACAAAATGAAAAACGAATTGCTCAACTTTCTCTATGGAATTGACCTCTCCTTCTGTACAAGGTAATTGGGCTGCACTTCTTTCTGTGCCAGTACCAGAGCTGTCAGCCAACAGCTGAGCAACTCTGCCTCTGTATTCTGCATCTTCCACCTGACAGAGGTTATCTTGAGAATTACTTCTTCACGAATGGATACAGTGAAACTGAAATAAAGTGAAACTTCTGTTCTACTTTGAAACAAGCAGCATTTGCTTATGGACTTTCCTTACATACATGCTCTGCTCCCTTTCCCCTCTTCTCTCAGATAGAGACACTTAAAATTTTATAATCCAACTGATTATAAAGTTAGAAAGCCCATAAATAAAGTGGAAGTTTTGAGCCTCACACCTCTTCAAAGTGTAAGATGCAGAAAACCTGAGACAAAGCAATATATATGCAGCTAAACAAAGGCTTACTCAAGCAGGGCAAATTTATATTCCCTTCAGGATTTGCAGGATGAGAAACACAGCCCAGAAATCCCAGCCTGCAGAAAGGTCAGAGTAACACATTGCCTCTGATGTTCATTACAAGAAAGTAGAATTCTACTGTTTATCCTCGCTACATACTAGGATATAATCACAATTTTGTATTGTGATTCATTGTGTCACAGCAGATTTTACAGCCAGGCAGTTTTTCTCATTACACAACATAGAATTTTACTGACAGAACTAACATTAGACATCTCCCATTTTCTCTTTCACCACTGTGCCTACAGCACTCCCTTGTCTCCTGCTCCCAAGTTTATTCAAATTAACATTTTAAAAAACATAGATTAGTTCCTCGACTCTGCTCATGATGCAGCCTGCTCAACTTGCATCAGCACAGCAGAAGAGGAGGGTGAGATATGGCACATGGGAAAGAAGAAACAGCAAATAGTCCTGGACCTGGCATTGCTGCCAAAACCTCCATAGCGTAATGTGTCCTGAGACACTGGTGTTCCCGGGCAGATTTGCATGTTTATTAATCAGATCATATAAGTCCTGTTGCAGCATGGGTATGTATGCATCACCTCTTCCACAAAGCTTAACTACACCCCATTGTCCCATCATCCTACTGTCTGTCTGTGTTGGACTATCTTCATGAAAACTGCTTTATGATCCCCATTTCAGAACAGTGCCTGTGATGGGAGACAGGACTGGAGAGGTTTCGACACAGTTACTCATTCCCATCCCTGTGCTGCAGTTTGCTGCCCCCATATGACACTACAAACAATCACCAAAGCAATCTAGCTTAGAACAAAACAGAAGCAAAACACTTTAGTCAAAATAACCCAGTATATGTCAGCACTTCATCATGCAGTTTTCCCCCTCCAAGCGCTTCTAACGCAAAGATCCTTAATGCTTTACCAAATACTTCTTTCCCTATGCATTTTGTCTGTCAAAACAGACAGAATTTTCAGTTTTCATAGAGATGTAAAGTTAAAAAAGAGTATATTTTTTTATTTCAGGCTTGCAGTTCCTGAAACTGGCTATTTGGACTAGTTCATTAAATTCACATCTGGGCTTAGTAATTATTGCCTCCAGCTGCTCCTTCTCTGCCCCCTGCCAGAAGCTACTATTCCTCAGTTACACCACCATAACTGTTTATTTGATCACCCTTGAAACCAGATCAGCCCCTAGTAGAACAATTTGCTTAAGAACAGCCTGTGGGACCCAAGTGCATATTAAATTTGACAACATGAACTGCAGACAAAAAAGAATCCACTACACCAGTCACAAGTTGAGACTAAGCTTTATGTTTTTTCCTCCCTCTTCCTTCAAACACTTATTATTTAGGGCCTTTTTAATTGAGTATGTTCTTGCTCAAAGTTTCCTTATTTCTACTTTGTCTTGGTGTGACTGCATAAGGTCCTTCCTGTCTTTCCTCTCAGCTGCCATTTTCAACTACAGATCAATCTAGGAACAGTAGTAGATGACACTACGCAAAACCAGGAGCTTTAGGAAGTACAACAGAGCAATTCAGTGAGAATCTTTACAAATTACTTTGATCAGTTCTCCCAGATGCATAGTTACGAAAAAGATGCTCGAAGTGCCAAGAGAAAAAATATATACTGTTTTCCTCTTATGAAGAAAAATAATCAGCTGGCTTTAGGCAAGACACCTATCTTCTCACTGTCCAGGTAGAATTTGAGAAGTGACATCAAACAGGGAAAAGTGTCCTTGCAGAATACAGATATGTGGCTCCATTTATTGTTGTTAATCCTTGTACAGCTGTATATGTAAGGCTAATACTTTTAACAGCAAACTTGGGTGAATAACTTGCTTAAAATAAGAAGCACGATGAAAATTTTTAGCTCAATATAGAATTATTTCTCGTATCTTATACCTACTTGTGTTATTTCTGTAACAGCCACCAGCCATTGCCCAACTTTCAATAAACTATTTATGAACTTGATGTTGATGTAAATTTTGTCTAGCATCCATACCAAGAAAAGCAGTGCACCTATCCACTTACCTAATACTATTAAATTTGCATGTGCTTAAGCTTACATGTGGCGTATTTAAGTTTTAACTTGAAACTAAAATGTGTCGGATTTTATGTAAAAGAAATCTGAAAAAATATTTTTACAAATATATGAACAAACAATTTTCAGATGTTAAGTTCATCAAGCTACCTCACTGAGTATTTAAAATTAAGACAGAAAGCTACCCCAAGTCCCTCTGTAAGGATGTTTCTTTCATAAGGTAAAACATATTTGGTAAATTAAAATACTTGCTCTGAATTTTTATCCTGCATCAGCTGGGTTAGTTTTCTCCAGGGATTGTATGCAGAGTCTATACTGTAGAGGCGCATGTGCATGGCCAACACATGGAAGAGCTGATCTGAAAGGTGAAGAAGACAGATTGCTGATTATTACGTAAAATAATTTGAAGTATTTTATATTAAGTCGCTGTCATTTATTTTACTACATTCTGAGAAGTCTTGTTATCTCATTCCAAATAAGCTGGTAACCTAAAAAGTCCTTTTAAAGTTATTTTTTATTTTTTAAAAGAGAGTTAAGATTTCAATAGAAGGCAGTAAACATATGCATGAACTATTTTTTTTTGTTTCCTTCCTGGAATTCTGGAACAGAGAAAGGCTGATTAGAAAACTTTTACCAGGTCTCAGTTAGTTTAGTGCTCGTAAAACACCAGCTTTGTGTACTTAACTATATAGGTCTTTTTAAAAATCCTGTTTCATATGCTGTTAAGTTGCTATAGTTCCATGTTTACTTCACTTCTCTCTGCAGTTTATGTCAGAGACGGACAGACTTTTAGCACACAGCATTTATTCCTCTCTCTCATAGTTAAGTTCTGTGCACACAACATATTAGAAATTAACATACAGAGGCTGCAAGCTCTGGCCTACAGTAGGCTAAGTTTGGCACTTGAGCCTTAAAAGGTTAATATTCCTTCTGCCTTCATAAGCTTATTTTGTACGTAACTTTTGGAAGACAAAAACCCCCAAACTTCTGACCACACTAATGGCACCAAAGTAGAAATGAACTGCAGATATTTGGCTACACAACCTGCAGGCTAAGTTTGCTGATATTCATCAATTCATCCCATGTGTCAAAAATATTTCTTACAAAACATTTCTAGAACCTTTTGAACAAAGGACACTTATTTTATTATTCATGCACCTTACCACATTATCATATATTTAAATGCACAGTTTTCATTTCTCAGTGACTCATTATCAACACAAATAAAGTAACATCTAATCCTTCCTCCCCTTATGTGAGCTAAGAAGGCAGGTACCACCTACATGGACAGCATTTTCAGAGAGGTATGTACAGTAAGAACCTCAGATTTCATTTCTTTTTCTGCGTTTACAGTTACAGTTTGGAAAAAAAGCATCTTCTCTTCATACTAAAGCCATATTTTAAAACACTATTTCCCACAATTTTGCTCACTTTCTTCCTTCTGTCAAACCATATCCTGCTATTTGCTGCCAGGTTTGCTTCCGTTTAGTTTTCTAGGATCCTGCTTTCTTCCTCACTTTAACTTTTCCCCTTAGTATCGTACCACCTTCTCTTCTACCTACCCCATGCCCCTTTATTCCTTCAATTGATCCCTTTGCCTCCTACTCTCCTAATCTCTTTCCCTTCTCCCTGCAACCCACTTGCTTAACCAACACACTCACAGGTCCTCTTTTTAAGTAGAAACAGCAGCTATTAATTTATTTTCCATAAATAGACAATTACTCAGAGGCATGCAATGGCCAAAGAAGCCGCATGATGAAGTCAGCTGACTGCCAGAGCCTGAGGGCTGTAATTAGCTCCTGGGGTTTGTAAAATAATTGGAGATGTAGATGGCATTGGAATTGATTGCTGTCACCTGCTTTCTGAATAAAACAGTCAAGGAGGACAAAATAAGTCATCTTTCTTCCTGGCAAGAGATTGTAGCAAAACATTGCTTTGCTGACAAACTTCAAAACTCTGAAGCTATACTGATATTTCAACAAAATACCAAAAAAAAAAAAAATCGCAGCCCCCTAGAGTATGGTTTTGTTTGGAATGAAACCCATGGAAGCATGTGTTCCTTCCCCCTTGCCTCTCCATTACTAATTATCAGAGTTAAATCAGAGGATTTTTTCTGTTATTAATTCCACTTCCATAATATATAGCAACGTCCTGTAATAATGATGATGAAGAAAATTAAGGAACTGAGCTGACTTTGTTTTTCTTGCAAAAGTCTAAATGATGTCTGTATTTCCCCAGTCTCTCTCATATTTATGTTTTAGAGAGACGTAAATAACATACTGCTGTCTTGAAAATATCTACTTTGCTATTTTCATCCAGTATCCTCTTTTTTATACTATAAATTAGGATTTATATTTACTATGTCAAAAGATTGCAAAACACAGTGATACAGAAGTTCACTGCAGGTGGAATTGAAAACATCCTTGTCTCAACTGCTGGGTAAAGTTCTTACCAGACTAGGTATTTTACACCCTCTTCTTCTCCCGAAGTTTGCTGGGACTATCAAGAAGAATGTAGATTATAAAAAAACCCCAAGCACAAACCACTTCATACAACCTGATGGGACTTGATTGTTAATACGGGAGATTGAGGATTTTTTTTTTCTCCTTGTAGAAATTTATGTAGTCCACCTAGCAACAGCAGCTGCAAAGAACAATATGGTTTGCCAATAAGTAGAACCATCACAGAAGTTAAGAAGGTGCTGGGCATTTTATTTAAGACAAGCTTAAACAAGTCTTAATTTTTCACATCCATGTAAATTAATGTCCTTTCCAATTAAAGCAGTTGATGCTGAAATGCCTGAGTGCTATCTGTGGGAAGTACAAGGTTAAGGACCTCCTTCCCATACAGGGAAACTGAAGCCAGAGGACAAGGTGATAGAATATTTAATTCTTCCCCAAAAGACCCTAATCTTACTCTTATTACAAAAAGAAAAGTGGGGGAAAAAAAAGCAGTGTGAAAGAAAGAAAAACTACTTAAAAGTCAAAAGGAAGAAAGGACTAGATTATAAATTTTATAGATAACTTTACATTCTGTGACATTGTTAACCCATTACTGCAAGATTACCAGAGTAACAATGATGAAAACACACGTATGCACAAATTGAAGAGAGATACACAAGTCATACAGAAAAGTTCTAAGTGTTCAGCCTTCATATCATGATCTGAATGTGTTCTATAATTATAAAACAATTAAAACAAAAAGCAAAACATCAGATCCCTTAAACTTTATAAAACACATAAAAATGGTCTGTACAGTTGTTATAATTATCGCATAAGCCCAAAAGAATTTTCAGGGCTATAGATTCCAAAACTTGAACATGGTCCTTAAACTAGGACTTGATTTTAAGTAATAAACAAAAAGGACTCTGTTTGCATTTTTGGTTGCATATACTGTTTAGTAACACATACTTATGCAAGCACACACACAAAACTTTAAACCTTAAAATGGCAATTTTACAGCCACATTTTCTTCATCATTCTTCTTGTACAGACTCAATCACTGACACTAACAGCTACATTAATCATTCTTAATTTTACTTCGCAAGAGCAGCTGCCCTCATGGTGCAATCTACTAAAACAGCTCTTGACCTATTTGTTCCCACCATCCTCTCTGATGCTTGCTGCTGTAACAGCTCACCAGGGCCAACATATTCTGTTTTCTGCAGTATCTAATCACCAAACTTTACAGTTGTTACAAGACTAGCCCAGAGTGGTATGCTTAATCACAAGAGACACACTTCATTATCTCACAAATAAGAAAAACAAAAAGACATTTTATTCTACATCACTCATCCTGTGTGATGTTTAAAAACCAAAAGCAGTTTCAATACTGTGCAAGCAAGTTTTTAAAAAAACAGGATTCAACTTCTAGATAGCATCTGGATTTTTATAAGTATTCTTTC
This sequence comes from Chaetura pelagica, assembly GCF_000747805.2. Classification (NCBI taxonomy): domain Eukaryota; kingdom Metazoa; phylum Chordata; class Aves; order Apodiformes; family Apodidae; genus Chaetura; species Chaetura pelagica. Next base: position 11,240,517 of record NW_009952974.1, on the reverse strand, counting down.
CTCACTGCATAAGACAATGCTGAAGTTGAAGGCACATTTAAAATTATACTATAAAAACAGGATTTCCTCTTGGGAAAAGAAATGTGTGGAAAGGTAATAAAATCTATTGTTGAACATGTGCCGAAAGAATTGCAATTTTTTATCTCTAAATGCACCAATACAGAAAAGGCAATGAAGGAAACTCAGACAATTATTATGTAGCAGTTTAGTTAAAACAAACCCTGCTATGCATGAAGAAGTAATTCTGCTCCCGCTGCCTACATATAGCCTAATGTCCAAAACTAAATGTAATAATACTGAATTACAGTACAGGTCTGTTTTAGGAGAACCCCATAACTTCACATGAAAAATTAGTCCTCATTAATACAAGATTAAATATTACTACTTTGCTATATAATAAAGTAGCAATATAGGGCATAAACAGCATGTGAACATTGTAAAAATAAATAATGACATTTGTGTCTCCATGCTGTTTAAAGCAACACCACACACATACTTAAACACCTTTCACCTGAAAGCTCTGAAGACCTTCAGGTCTCTGAAGACCTGAAGTACAAGACAGATACTAACAACACCAATATGACTGTTTTAGATCTAAATTAGAAAATTTACGATTCCACCCAAACACATGGGAAATAGCAGGTGCAATATGTTTACATGCTGTTTCTACTCCTTCATCAGAAATATGCATTAGAATCCTGAGAGCAATGTAATTACTAAATGAAAAAACACTATTTCCAGGTACTAGGTGATCATACAATTAAAATATATTGTAATCCAAGTAGAAATCAGAGCCTTGAATTTATTGAAGGCTTTACATTTGCAAATAGGGTTGTAGCCATGTTCTTTGAACACATGCAGTTTTCAGGTGTTTTGCTCTGCTAGGGAAGAGAGGTAATGATGGTGGGGGAAGACAATGTGCAGTAGGGTTTTAAAACTACTTTTCACAAATCACAACACATTAACAAAATCAATAGAACTACATTTCCTGGCAGAAACAGTAGGCTTTTATCCTAGAAAGGATGTGGACAACATAGCATGTGATGAGATTTCTTTGGCAGCTCATCACCTCAAATGATGAGGAAAGCATCATCCACAAATCATGTGCCAAAAGGCAGAGGTGGGACCAAGCTTTCTGACATTTTTACTACTGCATCTGCTGCTGCTGCATGACCTTGATTTAAACAAGCATTACTAGTAGCAGTATTCTGGCAGGATTTCAAAATTTTCCTGACAAAAGAAAGTACCCATTCCTAACAGTTTATATTTCAGTAAAAGATAAAAATATTTTTGTTAAGAAAAAACAAACCACTTCTGTCAACCAAAAGTGATTTATTTTCCAAACATTAAAGGTTTCAGAACAATTAAGATCTGAAAATTTCTACCAAAGAAAATGCACAAAACTCTCCTGTCAGAAAAAACAGGAGGGAAATTAAGACATGGGACACAGTAGCTGCAGATTTCTAAGAGACCTAGTCATGAGCTACATTAGCACTCAGAGAGACAAGTTCCTTACTATTACTAGCCAGTCAGGCTGAAACAAAGCTTTTCTGCTTTATCCTTAAAATACTTCTAGTTTTACTCCTAAAATGTGAATTAAAAAACTCTACATGGATACTACGACAATTTCTAAACAAATGAACAGTCCTAATGAATCATTTGTGCAAATCAGATTTAAATTTTCTCAAATTGAAACACAAACCAACGACTCATTATGGCAGGAAAAAGGTTTTTCGAAGAAAAAACGTTGACATAACTTCGAAAATATTAGAGAGAACTAGAAATCTTCAATATTCTAATAATGTATATTTTACTTCATAACATAAAACTTACTTAAACATGATCTTTTCCCAGCTGTGCTTGCACCTCCTGAACATAAATTCCCTCCTCGATGGACCAGTTCGAGTTCCAAGTTTGTTCTGCAAGAAAAACCCAAGTGTTGGATGAAGCAGCACTATTTGAGCCTCTATGGACATGAAAAAGTCACCATGAACTCCTAGCATACAATAAATAAAAGAATGCTGTGAACTAATCTTTACTGTAAGATACAGCCTAAATATAACCCAGAATAAATCAGACTTGATCAAGCTATTGCCATATGTGATTTTAAGTGCTTTGATTAGCAAATACTATGAGAGCTGCTACAGTTGTGACTGAATTAAAAAAACATGTTAATTCTGATGGTTTTTTCCTATATGCACAAACAACTCCTTGATAATAAAGGAATTTATGTGCAAATTTGTTAATACATTATACAGATTGACTAAATTTCAATCAATCAATCAGATATGTCAAAAAATTCTTCTCTTTATTGACAGGGCTTTTTTTTTTTTTTTCCTCCTTTAAACAAGCAGAAAGTACAATGGATATGCCACCAAGTAACTAAGTTTGAAAACAGTCTAAATTATAATGGAAATGCTGACCTTTATAGATAAGCTAGTTAATAAAAGCCTTGGAGGTTAATTGTGAATGAAACACTGGTCTTCACTGCAGCTCATTAGTATGAAACAGGACCTGTATCCCTAAATCTCTGTGTGTCACACTGATGCTTTTTTCTTAGTATTATTGTAATCTGATACTCAGACACCAATTGTTTTGGCCAAACTTGATAGCTTTGTTTAATTTTGGAATTGGATGTTACAATATTGTATTATCTTTTACCCCCAAGACTTGGAAAAAACAATTTACATTATGTTCTTTGAGAGCTTGTTATCATAAGTCAACATACATTCCTTTAATTAAAATAAAGGAATAGAATTCTTCTATTCTCAAATATTATTTTGCTAATTTGATCCAAACTGCAAAGCTCAGTTTAAACATATTTTGTCCTTTGACTAAAAAAACCCTTTTAGGTTCAATATAATGCAACCGAATACATGTTAAAATAAATTTTAGAATTTTAGGCACATAATATATCTAAGCTAAGAATGCACACCCTCATACACATATTTAAGAAGAAACTACTGGATGACTTATTAAAAACAAATTTTTTTTAAAGAATTTCAGCTTCATAAGCTTGAAAGAATGATACCTTTTTGAAATGCAGTGTTTGCTAAGACACGTTTTTTAAATAGTAACATTTCAGAATATTACTATCCCTAAGTTTGCAGCTTATGCCACCCATTTCTGAAGGAATGCTTTAATCCTCTCTCCTCAGAAAAGGCAATTTAACATTGATAATGTGCCTGCTCAGAGCTCCATCTGGTTGCTGCTGATAAGGGCATCTGTGTGACAGGGGAATTTTCCACTCTTCAGGCGATTTGCAGTGCTCACTGAACTTCTGAAAATCTACCAGCAAAGAAATGGGGACTGGGATTTTGTATTAGTGGACAAAATAGCAACTGTAGATCCATATGTGCTAGTTCATCATGGGAATATAAAGGAAACCAGTGTTTTATTTCTACAAACCTTCTGATAACTCATTTGTAGAACAAAATTAATGGCAGCCTTTCATTAAAACCAAGATAAGATTTAAATCAAAAGCACTACTTGACTGTCTAACAACTTTCCAGGTCTAGAATTAAAAATTTCTCTTTCAGCAAGAAATAGGTACAATTTTACAAAACAAACTCAGTTACATTTCTGAAAAAATTATTCATGATATGTATGAATTGTTATATAGTAATTTTTGCTATAAGGAATGTAAGGAGGGAGATTTCTGGAAACTTCATCACATGTATCATACCAACTCTCACCTCCCACAATTCTTTACCCCTGCTCTCCAAAGACAGCAGCCTTTAGTTCAGCTATCTTGGAAACCTAAATATTAGCCTTTTCCTCTAAGATGTATCTATCAAAATACACCTAAACTTTGGCATGAAAATGCACAGTAGAGAAAGCATCATCTGTGAAACTGAACACTTCTCCTTTATACAATGTTCTACATCACTGTGGTGGTGCCACCCTAAATCATGCTTAAAACAGACTAATGTATCTCCTCCCTCCTTCAAGGTCCCTACTGCCTTTACTGAAGAAAAGCAGAGCTCTCAGTGTCTGTTCTCTCATCAATGCAGAAAAACGTGGGTCATCTGATAGGAGAGTGGAACACAGCATGGTCTCTGAAAGCATCCTTTGCTATCCGAGTCCTCTCAACATGAAGAGACAGAGAAAGAAAATCTATATGAGTGACTGTTTCCCCTATCTAGAAATCTCCAAGTCGCTCACTGGAGCAACAAATTTTGTACAACACTGGCTTTATCTTCCTCACTCACAGAAAAAAACCTGAGATTAATTTTGCTCAGCTTTATGGACTCCGCTTAAAAAACAGCCCTACTTCACCTCTTGTGGGCTTTCATTAAAGGAACACATTGAGGGTGGGGAGGGTGACTGCATGTACCTCAGTATTCATATAAGGACAGATAGAGATGTAAAAATGTAACAGTCTTTGCAGAAAGAGAACATATTTGGATGGACCTCCTCTTTCTATAGGACAGAACAATCAAGTTAATCACTACCCTTTTTCCTACTTCACTTTACAAAGACCACATACATAAGAAAAACACCAGATACTGAGACACTGACTGGAAGGAAAGAACACCAAGTTTCTTAGAGTCATCTATACATGGGTGACAACAAAACCAAAAGCTTTGCTTACACAGCCAAGAAAAGCATGAGACCTATTGCTATGCAATACTGAAACATTCCTCAAAGGTACTGCCACAATGACAGTCATCAATGCTTTGAATGTGCAGCTATTAAAACTGAAGCATGATTTGTGAATTACACACTATCCTAATCTCATAAGCGTCAGCAAAGACCAGGAGGGATGAATACAAAAATGGTATAAATTTAACAAGGTAAGACTGTAGAGAAAGGGAGGGGTAGCTAAGGAGTTGCTCTTCCAGCTGTGCATGCACATCAGGATGCCAAGATCCAGAGTGCCTCTGTCCTAGGAAAACAGACAGGGGTCCAGCCCTCCCACTAGGTGGTAGGGAACTAGCTTGTAATTTCTTTTCTCTGCTACCAGTACCATCTGTTCCCGCTTTTCTGAAGTGGAAAGAATAAGCTGGGGCAAGGAGCTCCATGCGGTTTAACCAGTAGCAATCCCACTCCAGCATGCAGAAATCCCCTTCAAAGGTGTCCTCTAGCGGTAAACAGGCATCTTTTAAGAAGACTGCAGATTATGTCCCTTTAGACTGAAAAATGGAACATGACTTATACAAAGTCATATATATGGAGTCAATAAAAATATCATTATATTCAAATGTTTATTTAAACAGGGGCTACTTATCATCTTGACCACTTTATTTGTATGTTAGATTAGGAAGCAACATGTAACAGTTGTAGATGATCTGACCAAAACAAATGTTTCAGAATACATGAATACATGGTTGTTACGGAACACAAGGATCTCATTACCGCAAAAATAACTGGATAGAAATAAGGAAGAAACAAGCTGAATGACAGGAATAACTTCAAGAAAGCAAGGTACTTCAGTTTTCTATTTAAATTATGGATAGCCCATTGTTTAGATACTTAAAACATAGCAAAAGAATATGAAGAAGATTTTCAGTCTGGGAGATGACCAGCTCACTTACCTATTTATTTCCATAAATATATACTGTTAGGCTATAATATAGGTATTTTTTAAAGTTGTTTGGTTTGTTTGTTTAACTTATATTTCTTACGCAATGATCAAGTACTAGAAGCCAGTAAATCTGGACTGCTGAACTGAAAAGCAAGAGAAATTAATGCTTTTGTAGCTATCTGGCAGGCACCCTCAGAAGTGATCCTGTGACTTATGGTAACAATATGTAAGGCTGGATCCAATACCTGAAATCCTTCAGTCATGAATAAAAGGACAATTGCTGACACCAGCCTAACCTAACAAGAAGAGGTCACAAAGAGTACAGGTGGCATGTCCTAATCTTAGTGGTCAACCATGATTTCTCTCTCCAGAAGTGCAAGCAGCAATGAAATGCTGTTCCGGTTTGAGATATTTTTAATTCTTGGAATGGAAACAAAAATATTTGGCTTAGGATGTTAATATAAAAATAATAAAATACAGATATATAGATATTTTAAATGTTTTGCTAGCATTTTTTAAAATTATGTACCATTATACAAGAAATACAACACCCTTTTTGTACCTTTAATGGTATGTCAAGTTATGGTTACAAGGAATCATACTTTCATACGTGAAATGTTAATTTTGCATCCTTTGTATTTTTGAAAGCATGTTAAATTGTATTGACCAAACACATAATTGCTAAAAAACTCAATGTTACTTGTCCTTGTATAGCACACACCACTTCAAGTAATACAGAAAAAATTTTAATTGCTCTTCTTAATCAAGGCACAATCAATCTTTACTTTTAAAGAATACAGATATTTATTTTAATAGAATTACCCAATAACCTGGATTGGAAGAGAATTCTGGAGATCAGGTGGTCCAACCATCTGTCAAAAGCTAAGCCTTAGATTTGATTACAGAGTCCTGCCGAGCCAAGTCTTAAATATTTCCACTACTTATACTAAAGACACTCAGCAAACAGAGTTTACAAAACTGCAATTAAATGCTACTGGATACTATCACTCCTATGCTTGCAGTTCTACAGTTAGCACCTTCCTTGCAGGTCTCAGTAAATCTGAGTTTAGAAAATTATTTGCTTAATGAGTGTTTCAACTCCTTACGGGAAAACCCTGCACTACACTAAGGCCCAAACAGATTGACCATTCAGAGAATCTTAACATTCATGGTACAGATGGAAGGAGGGACTGATTTTCTTGGAGATTGTGTCTGTGACACTGACAGCTATAAAACTGGAATCAAAACACCACAGAGAAAACGCTGGTAATTTGGACACACTTTTTAGAAGTCTTCTTCACATGAAGAGAGTCACAGAATCACAGAATGTTAGGGGTTCTCAAAAGATCACCTAGTCCAACCCCCTGCCAGAGCAGGATCACCTAGAGTAGGTCACACAGGAACACGACCAGGTGGGTTCTGAATGTCTCTAGAGAAGGAGACTCCAAACCTCTCTGGGCAGCTTGTTCAGTGTTCTGTCACTCTCACAGTGAAAAAGGTTTTTCTCAGGTTTACGTGGAGCCTCCCTATGCTCCACGTAAACCCATTGCCCCTTCTCCTATCACTGGACATCCCTGAGAAGAGTCCTGGTTGCTGATGTAGAAAAGGCTCCTTCTGTGATTCCTATTTAAGTAAATAAACAAAGTCTGTAGGAAGGATTAAAAACACCCCTTGACTTAAAAACTAGCAATATGTCAGTGATTTTAAAAGATTCTCATTCTGCCTAACTGTAGTAGAGATTTGACAGGTTGGGAAAGTAAAGCAGAAAAAGGAATTCAACACAAAATGTTGACATACAGAAAGCAAAACCTCGAATAAAGAAGATAACTCAATAAGCAGAAGAAAAAAATGTTCCTCAGGTTTTGTGCCACTGCTGCATATACTAAAAATGAACTAAAAGGCACATCTTTCCATCCTGCATTAGCCTGTATATGAAAATCAGAAAATATAACTTCAATTTAGTAAGTACTCAAAGTGCTTTTTGAAGATGACAGACTTCTCAATTTTTTTTTCAATTTTAAAGAACTATTTCACCACTAGTGAGAAACAAAGAAAAAAAGTATAAAAAGAAAAAATATACCCACCTGGCTACTGAATACATAAACAGAAAATCATTGTCAGGTGATCCCTGACTCTTACTATAATCTGTATACTTCTTCTGTGTGGTACTTTTTATATCTTTCATTACAGATTCCATTTCTTTACTGAGATTTGTTTCAGACTAAGAACAAAGATACAAAAGAAGATTGGTTAATTTTACCTGAAGAAGTGCAATAGCTGATCACAAAGTGTAGAACTTTCATATTTATGAAAACATTTGATGGTTATGAAAAAATACACATTAAAAAGCCAATATTCTGTCTCACAAGTGGTTTAACATTCTGAAAGTTATTCTCATTTGTTCTGGATATGAAAACATCACTGTTGTGTCCATCTCTAAAGCTGAAGAACCTCACTGCTTGCATTATTTGAAAGTATATTTGCACTGCACAAGTATATATAAAAATAACAAAGTATCTCCATGAAGACTGGAAGACTAGAAGAAATTAATAGAATTAATTCTATAATTCAGAAAGACCTCATGAAGCTCTATAATACATGAGTATCTGCAAACTGCTCTTTCTGTAAAAATAATCCTAAATGTTCTTAACAGACATTCTTTAAAGAGCTTACAGGTACAAAGATAGTGTCACTTTTACATCGTAAAGAAATGAGAAATTATTTTTATATTACTTGACTCAATTCTATGTAAATTGCTATGGAGAGAAACGAAAACGTGCTTCATAAAAGATTATATTGATCACATTTTGTCATAACTTCTAAATTGTTTTAGTAGTAATGCAGTAAGTGCTGTAAACTTTTAAAGTTTGTTTATATAGAAAGAAAAACAGTATGCTTTCTATCTTCCATAGCAGTAGAAACTGAAGTTTCCCAGGGTGTAGAGTTTCCAAGAGGTCACAAATGCAACATAATGTAAAAACTGTAAATTAGCAAGGATCTTTCTGCCTTACACTGATGCTTACTGGGAATGTTCCCAGCTGTTCTTGAAGATCTTCCACCTCTTGTACAAGATCTTGCATACACTTGTTACTGTGATTTTGCCAAAGGCTTCTTTCCACGTTGTTTCCAGGATAGCAAGGAAGAACACTGTTAGCAAACTGCCTACAGAGGGGACAGGTAAATTCTCCTTTGTCCACTGAAAAACCCTGGAGGACCTGGTCATTCTAAAATACAAGAAAGAAGACATAGCTGAAATTTGCAGAAAGAATTTTCCAAGGAGAAAAAAATCCAACATGATTCACAGGAGTTAAATTGTTTAAAGTAATTTCTCTAAACTAGCTTTGTGTAACTAAATTTTCATATTAAGAATCAATCAAAAGCACAAGTTTCTATTTGTAAAATCCCCCTCTTTTTTCTTTGGTTTCTCAGTATTGTTAACAGGCATTAAACATCAAAATAGGAATCTATGAAACAGAAATGAGAAGTGTAAGATGCACAACAGAAAAAGAAAACCCAAAACCCAGTGACCGAATTTTTCAAGAACAGGATTCAGTACGGTATTTTTTTTGACATACCAGAATAAATTAAAGTGAAATACTTTTGTTAATACCGTCAAGATGTAATAGATTTCACTAAAACCAGTTCAGATCCTAATTTAAAATATTATCTTAAGTTTTACTTACCCGTAAAGATTCCATGTAAGATTTATGACAATCTATGTGTAAAGTGTGACCACAAGTTTGTACATAAACACCTCCTTCCCAGCCTATTGACACTGCTTGCAGGCAGGAACTCTAAAAGAAAGCAAAATCAGTAATCAGTAATAAAAAGTTATAAAGATAGTACCCACAACTTATTTTACAATTTAAAAATATATAGATTTTTGTTTGCATGCTATCTAATTATAAGCCATATGTTGTGGAAATAAAAGTAATATTTTATAAAGTCTTTCTTTATGCTAACTTACATGGCTGCCAGCATGTTATTCTTTCCAGCAAAGAGCCAAACTCTTAAGTTAAACTTCTGTAGTTCTTGTCACTTAATATACTGACTTATTTAAAGAACCTCTTGTTCTTTAAGAGAACACCATGAGAATGGCTCTAACTTTACCATCTGTTCTAATAGTGGAAGTTATCCCAGGTACAAAGGCAAGATCCTGCTCTAGGGGACTTCATTCCGTTTTGAATGTAACCAAAACAAGACGATTAGGGTTACATAATTAAACCCCAATCTGGTACTAAAACTCAGGGTAAACACTTAAGTTTTTTTAATGAGTTCTTGAACAATATTGTATACTATACAACATACAGGGAAAAGAGAAAAAATACATGTTTACTGACTTGAGTTTTATCCTAGGATTGTTTTGAAAACATTGCCCTTATTCCAAGGTTGCACTTAAGACCCACATGTCAAAATGCAATGACTTCACAGGTAGTCCTCAAAGAAAATGAGGTGTAAAAACAGTCACCACTGACAAACTTATAATGAATTCCAGAAAATTATGTTGCAGAATACCTAGCTATAGTCAACCTAATTATTAAATCTCCATTTCTAAAAAGAAAAGAAAAAAATTAATACACAGATAAAAATAGTTATACATTTAAAAAACAACAAAAAAACTTATGGCTGCCATAATTGGAAAACAATTTTTAGTGTAGACTCATTCTAAAATGGTTTTAATGTATGAAGCAAAACCAGGATATCAAACATTTGGTATGTGAATAAACAACTCTTTCTTTATGAGTTTTTTAAGCATGTCCTGGCATTGCCTTTTTTTCCTGTACGTTTCATTCAGGGAAAGCCAATCTTTAAGCTTCTAAAGACTGGTTACTTAGATGGATCTGGGTCTAATTTACAGGAGCTTATTTAGGAGCATAGGTTAAGACATTCTCCTCCAGAAGGACTTGTTAGAACAGTCATATATCTTCCATGGCTGTTTTATTCACTAGCATAGAAAGTCACAGGCAGCACTTCCACAAAGCTCTACAAGTGAACAAGTCCAGTTAAGCAACAAAAATTGGCTCTGAAAATTAAATACAAATAGCTGTAATGTGGCTTTGTGAAGTTATGCAAAACTCTGCTGGGAACAGCCAACACAACTGCAAAGCAGACAATAATATACCAATTAATATAAAACTGAACTTTGGTAACATTGTACAGAGCTGAGGATTCAACAGAAGAGAGTGAAGTATTCTGCTGGTCCCTCCTTCCCATCCTCTCATCCTCCACTTCTCTGTAGTGGCTCAGAAAACTGTTAGAGGGTAAAACAAGTCCTTTCACTTACTGTGTGCTGCCAAAAATTTTGAAATGTCTCCTTCTAGAGAAGATCTGCATGAATATTTAATGACTAGGTAACCTGTAGATATACTAGATGCTTATGCCTAAAATAAAAATGATAGAAAGTCAGACGCTATTTCAAAATAAGGACCCTATCAAATGTAAACACCTCATAACCGCTGCAACGTTACAAAGTGTACACTAGATGTAGAAATAAAACTAAGGAGTACTACAAGTTGTAATTCCACTTACCTTTTTACAGAAACATTTTTGTAAGTGGCAATAATGTTCACATGACATACTTACATCTTTGAAGTACCTCTGTAAAGTTCTACGCCTCACAGCATGCAGCGTTGCACAGGTATCCTCAGAGTCTATTTGCTCCTCTTCCG
>NW_009952974.1:11205170-11229184 GCF_000747805.2 Chaetura pelagica | reverse complement strand
TTCCGATGTTGGCAGCTTCTTTGGTTCAGTGCCGTTGCGGCACTGTCCCAGCACTGCGTGGGAACCACAGGGAAATTCAGGTTTGTAACTAGAATCTGCTCTCTTGGCATTTAACAGCAAAAAAATCATTAAAGAAACTAAATACTGAAAGTTGTGCTTTTGCAGTTGTACATAAAGTATACATATATACACAAACACACATACATACAGACAAACTGATGGCTTTATTTTCTTGTAATGCCTGTTTTCCTGCAGGTCTATTATATGCTGCTGGGTTTGCAAAAGTTAACAGGAACTAGGAAAGAATGAACCCATTTGCTCATTTCACAAACATTACCAAATTTTCTCAGTATCTTCAGACATACACATATGCCTCACAAAGGATCATTCACAAAAAAAAAAAGATACTGTCTTTCCAGGATCAATGAGACACAACAGCATTTATGCACATGTACTAAAAGCTGCAGAAACACTGCTTGTCCAGCAAGTCACACTGTTCATACCTGAGGATGCTTGTAATAGTACAACTAGCCCTGTAGGTCTGTCTTCAGTAGAAGGACCACTTTGTCCGCAAATAACACAATCATATATTGCTTCAGAAACATGCTGCTCTGATGTAGCGATCTCCATGGCTACATCGGCATCTGGCGATTCTGAAAAATAAGAACATTTATAGTAAATAGAAGAAAATAAATCCAATTGCATCTGCATTGAGGTCATGATGGAAAAACTCCAAAATAACGTATCTAGTTTATCTGCAGCTAAAAAATTGGCGGCTCCTTGAAATTACCCTTGCTGCTTCAAACAGAAAGACACCTACACAATGAAGTACAAGCTTTCCCATATTCAAAGTTATTCCCAGTGAAATTAAATGTTTAGTTCAAGATTTGTGTTAAGCTTAATTTCTTTAAACTTCTATAAAACAAAGATCTTACTTTTATTTCATTATATATATTGAAAACTCTAAATACTGTGAGATGAAATGCAATTTAGTATCAATCTCTACTAAAAGCTGATTTGCTCAGAAGTGACTATGACAAGAACTAGAAGGAAAAAGTTAATCTGGAGACCTTAGATGCTCAGAGAAGGCAAACAAAATATGCAAGTAAAAACAAAAGAAAATATGCTTTTTAATACGCAACTTGGACAATCTTTTAAAATTTGGGATGCAATAAGAAAGCAGAAGATGTTCATTTAACATTTACCATACACAAGACATATCAGAAATCTGGTTTTCTAGTGGTCCACATTATTATTTCCCAGGTGCACTGACAGAAAGGCTCAAGGCTAAGGACCAACTTCAATGTATTGAAGCAATTGCACTTGATGTAACTGTTCACCTGATGGTAGTGCTGGTTTCAGGGCAGAGGGCTAACCATAAGCAACTTATGTTATGTTACAATCAAGGGTAAGAATTCTTTATTGGCTTGAAAGAAAAGGACCCTAAAGACTAAATTATCTTCTCCTGAGTGCTCAGGAACAGATACAATCACAGTCTCTGAACCTAGAATACAAGGGTGCTTTGCTTCTTCACTAGAACATAACTTTTCCAAAGGAAAATGCCTTCACCCTACTTTCAATCCTACCCTTTAGTAGGCCAAGGTGTCGGACAGAGAACCCAAAAAACTTGAGAAGCAACAGTCCTCATGCAGAAATGCTTTTAGGAGAGCTGCTCTCTTCTGAAAGTCCACAAGTTCAGCAGAGGAGGCCTAGTGCTACAGGAGTGCTATAAGGAAAGATGCTAGGCAGCATCCTTCTTAACTATGAAAAGCTCCATACAATGCTCTTCACTCACAGGGTAGACCCAATATTTCATTATTTAGTAACTACTGATTTCCCAGTTATTGAGTCTCACATGAAAATGAACTCCCATCATTACGACGTACAGCTGTAAATATTGTACACACATCTATCACCATCTAGTGGCAGTCAGTTGGTACCATGAAAAAGCAGAATGCTTTAAGTCCAAATATCCAGAGAACTTACAAGCAACTGTAGCACAGAAAGAAGTAACCACTAAAGCTATTTTTTATATTTTACATCACCTCATAATTGTGTAACTCACACTCAGGTATTCCTGTGTATCAGAAGCCCATGATATGAAAAGGAAAAGCAAATTCCAGCCTTTTTAGCTTTTTCTAAAATATCGTCAATACAACATAAAATATGCACCCATTCAATAATTTAAGTATAGAAAGACAATAGTGTGTTAGTCTGTGATTCTGTAACGTGACTTTGAACAACGCAATGGAAGTCCTCAAAATCAGGTAATATTTTAAAAATACCATTCATAAATTGCAAATTGTATATAAACCTGAAGGAAAAAAAGATAGGAATTCTTAGTATTTTAAATGTGTTTCAAACCAATTCAGTATATGCAATCTATACCTCTATTGCCTATGTGCAAAGACACCTAAAAATTAGATTAATTTAATTTTAGAACTCAAGGATCAAATGTTTCCTTCACAATTACTTAGACCTAGTGCTAGGCTACTTTGGCAAACAATACCATTTCAAGAGAGCTAAATTTCTAGCATCAGGGAAGACTACCTAATAAAATAATTCTCCCTACAACTAGTGAAAGAAAACTCAACTTACACAAAATCCATAGGTAAGAGAAACTGGTGAGAATTTGAAGTCTCAAATAATTAAACAGGCTAAAAAAACCCTCAAGGAAACAATAAAAAGCAATTATTTTTGAATAGGCTATGATAAACCTTGATTACTGGGTTAAATTAGATGTTTGCTTGTTTGAAAGGTAAGGCTTGGGCTATGGTTTGCTTGAAAGGATACATTTTGGCACCATCATTCTTTGCATGAAAATATATTGGTGGCAGTCTGGAAAAAAGAAAGCAAGCTATGCATATAAAGAATTGCTCTGTGCTTTCCATGACAATTTCTGAAGCATTTTTTTTAGTTACTGGAGTTGTGCTATTTTATTAATTTGATTTAGAAAATGCAGCTCCTTACATTTCCTAACATTTCCTTATAACATTTCCTAGCTCCCAGGATGCAATTGTTGAAAGACAGCTTAATAAAAAGAATTATTTTATGAAATGTCCTTTTATATTGATGAAAAGTTTTCATAGTTAAAAACCAGTTCTGATATAGTATAAAATTCCTTCTATTCTAGCTAAAAACCATCAAGAACTGTCACATAAACAAAGCTATGTAAGTTGCAAATAAATCGTGAAGGATAATCTACATCTCTTTATTTTACTTCCACTGGTCTCAACCTCCAACATTTTTGCCAACACTAGAAAGGTATTTCCATGAAAACAGCACTTCTGTGTTATGTCCCAGAACAATATTGCCCTAGTGAGTGTCAAAGGAATCCTTTGCCAGCCATTTGCTGAGATACTGATCTTGCAGCATATTACTTTTTCATTTTTGAAACAAGTTTTGTTGGAGTCAGATTTTGTTCTGCATGAAAACCACTGGTACCCAAAACAAGACGTCTTGTCACTCCAATGGAGATTGAGAATGTAGGTAGTGGCAACAGGACAGCAAGGAAGACCAAGGTGGCCTTAGTTCCTAGGCTCAAGCACGGTTTTACTAGCCTGAAAGCAGTCATACAGAGAGCTACTGTATTTTATGTCAAGAATTATTTGGAATACAACCAGGGATGCTTACAGTTTCAAACTCTGACTCTCAAAAATTTTAACTTCATTGATTTCAGAGACTTGTTCTGATGATGTCCATGTGTGTAAAGAAGGAGCAAATGGCAAATACAATATAAGACACATGGTGTTGGTATCAATTCACTCCGCTTCTCTCCTGAAGTTTCTCTAACTTTGTAACACCCCCAACCCACTTCAGTGGGTTCCGAGACTCTTCCTTGTCCTTGTGAATTATTTCAGAAGTCTGGATAAAGATGAACCTCATTAAAAACAAAGATAAAAACACCAAAGGAGGATGAAAACATTTAAACTGTGACAGAAATGCAAGGTAGTGCCAAACATTATCATTCCCATGGGTTTTTTAAAAAGTTAATTATTTAGCTCTTTCTTTGGTTGTAAATCAATAGGAGTGAGAGACTCAAAGTTACCAATTCTTAGCATTTCCTACTTCCTAGCAAATACTGATGCCTAAATTTTATTTCACTTGTACTCTCCAGAGTTAAATATTGACTCTCTTTCCCCTACCCAGCAAAACCCCAGAATCAAAAGGGCTTTGTAAACACAGTACATATAATCTCTGTTGACTGTAGTCAACATTTTTCCTGCTCTACACATTGAGTGTCAAGCTGGCCCCTTGGCATCAAGGCAACCATTAGTATGCTAATATTCTTTGCCCTGACCCAGCATATATATTCTCAAGAGATCGGTACCTAATTTATTTTTCTGTCTGGGTTCAGAAGATTGAGCGTTAGGAAATCTATGTCACCTTGCATTAAAATTCTGCACTTCTTTCTAACTCTAGCTAAAAAATGTTTGCTTGAAGGACAAAATGTCTGCTGAAACTCATATCATCAGAAAGAAACACACAGATCATACTGCATACTTACCACAAGGCATTAAAAAAAAATATCACACTGGATACTTCAGAGAGAGCAAAACTACTGAAGGAATGCAAGGTACTTAATATTTGTACTCCACAAATTTACTAATATACACATTTTCATTAAGACACATAAGATAAAGTGCTTCACAATAGTTTGCCTGGAATGAATTATAACATTTCATGCTTATTGAATTTAGATAGACAGGTCATTACAAATATGGCTATAATTTGTTAAGGGCTGCTATTAACCTGGAGCAGAGATATTTATTTTTATTATCATCAAATTCTGCCTGAAAGGCAGTGAAGTTTCAGAAATCTCTTGCATGGAGTTTCACATCACAACAAATAAACCATGGTCTGACACTGAGTAAGTGCTCTCAAAGCAGACAGAAAAGTAGCTATTACTAAGAGACTAGAAGGCCTATGGTGTTGACACTGGATGTGACTACATGACAAAACATTTGAGACTCACTGGGTATTCTCAGATATTATAAGAGTTCTATCTGCCACTTTTAGAATTATATTTCTTGGTTTATTTTTCTGCTTTTTACATTTGTCCTGCAGTCAAACAGCTAAAGAAAGCACAGTAGATTCTGTTCCATCCTAGTTCATTAACATAACTGTTTCTAAATTTCACTTAATTATTTCCAGGCAAGCTTGAATGACAAAGCAGTTCTGCAGATGCCTAAGAATACAAATAGAAACTAACAGGGGGCACAAATGGAAAAGGCTAAATAATTGCCTTTTTTTTTTTCTTTCTACAGCGATTGTATAGAAGAAAATCCCTAACTTTACTTTCAGAATCTCAGATGAATTCCAGTTCAAATAAGTATTTTTTGCTGGTAAAATGAGACTTGTTTGATACTGAAATATGAGCACGTGAATAGGTACATGCCTTTTAAGCCACGTGTCATTGCAGCATCCCAACAAGCAAACAAAAGGAATGTCTCAAGGGAGCAACAGTGGCTCTATCTGCTTTCATAAACACTGGAAGCTATTAAGTTTATGGGGTTTTAATAAAATAATCTTTAAGCTTTAGCTGTTCTCCATTACTCCTGTTTTCTTCTAGACACATTTATTTTCAGAGTATTTTCAGTCTCTACACTGTCAAGAGAAAGCTATTATGAAATTTTGAAGTGCTATATGCAAAACCAATTACATCAGATCTCATCTTCTACCACTGAACCACATCCACATTTCACAGATAGAGAAGTTTTAAAAGTTGGTGATGATAATTTGCTCAAGCGACACCAAATGAATCAGTGCCAAAGCCAGGGAGCTGAGGCCTCACCATCCCTGCATTCTGACAATATTATTACTTTTACAACAAACAATAAAAATTAAGAAATAAACCTACTGCTGAATTTCAACCCATAGCAAAAGCAACAGGTAATAGAGCTTGAATGTGTAAGAAGGGAACATATTTTAACTGATTGATTTTATTGTGAAAGGGTTTTTTGTTTTCACACATACTACTTCAGCACAGCTACGATAAACCTCAGGATAGCACTATTCAATATTTATATTTGTTTTAAATTTAATAATTCCAGAAAAACTAGCTTCAGAATCCTTACTATATCTTGTGTTTTAAAATTTAACAATAGTTTCTGCAGCTCTTTTAATAATTTGCTGTACATAGAGAAACTGCACTTGCAGCTGAACAAATTACTGCAGTTAAAAAAAATGAGAGCAAACTGAAGAAAATATTCTGGGCTAAGAATTAATCTCAGTTTTTAAATAAATTCTATATACTGTAATGGAATACTTCCTTTCTGCAAACTAATTTAATGCCAGTCAGAACATGAAACTACTTAATACTGAACTATAGCACAAATGCAGTGAATTTCCATCACAAACTCAGAAAACAGCATGATAACCTAGAAGACACTGAAAAAAGTTAGTGAGAAAGCTAAGCTATTATACATCTAACAATGTCTGGGATTCTATTGAGTTGTTACCAAAAAAAGCTTTCATGCAAAACAACTTTATTAAAATGTTGTCCATAAAGTTTATTTAATCTACTACTGTGTATGACCTGGTATAACTGACAACAAACAGTATATTTTGAGATATCTGAAGCTCTAAATTGTTTAAATACTAAGAAACAAACAATTTAAGTGTTGCATGCCTGAGAACTTTTTAATGCACAATCATAAGCACAAAGGTCGAGGTCTGCCTGCTACACAAATTAAGAGTTCTTTTTAATATTTGACATGTGTTCAGTTCAGTAAAAGCTAAGTGCTCCCAGCTAAGTTTGCCACACAAACAAATGCCATGTTTGTTATTGATTTAACTGGTATTTTTCATCCAAAAATGAAAGCAGTTACCTTAAACATAGCTTATAAAACTCAAGCATGGGAGTATTTATGCATACATATGTATGTATGCAAATACATACAAACCATGCAAATAATATATAGGTACATGTGATTTCATATATAAAACCATCAACTTCAAAGTTGCAAGATCAGTAATACAAAACATAGGTGAGAGCAGAATCAAAGCTTCCTTGTTGCTTTAAACTAGCCATGACTGTAAAAACACTTCATTTTTAATAAGTAGAACTGCATTTCTTGTTCCCTTCTTCCTTACTTCAAAACAAAAAGAAATAGCGACCCATTTAATCAGCATGACAAAGTCGTTTTTATCTGTAAGCCTTCTGTTGTATTGCACACTCTCCAAACACCATGTATGTGCTCACTAAATTCCTAAAGAAACATCAGTGATTGCTGTATTCAAGACCTTCGTAAGTATGAATAAATCTTCTCAGCAACCTATGAACTGGAGAGATTTTAACAATTTCAAAACCCAGACTTCTTTAGCAACAACAGTTGTCTCCGTATTTCTAACTAGTGCTTAAAACTCAAATCAAAACCATATAGCAGATAATATTGATTGAAAGAGGGTAAAAATTCCTTTTATTTTTCATTTTTAACAAGTACTAGTTTTCAATGAAGTAATCCAGATGATGAAAATGTTTTCCACTCCTCAGATACACAAACAAATTAAACAAGAACCTGAATGACTTATCCTCAAGAAAAACAAGAGCTGATTCTGCTGCAAAGCCTGTACTTGAAATAGAATAATAGAACATTATAACTTACAGGAACAGAGATGACCTAAAATTATGCTTTCCTTAATTCTATACATAAATTTAAAATGCAAAGTTTCAACCTTAGCGAAATTAGAGGCTCTAAGGAAGAATTAATCATATATTATTATGAAAGATTAAGTAAAATACCATCTTTAAAAGACAAACTTTGGGATATTTTATATTAAAAGGTAAATACTTTAAAATATCACACAAAGTTAATAATTTCATCCAACGTATATTAAGAAAAAATAGGAATAAAATTATGTCCTACAGATAATGTGTTCTCCTTTAAATATTTTCAAGAAAATGTAATCTATTCTTCAGCAATTAGGTATTTAGTATTATCTGCCCTAGAAAATCCAACTTAAGCGTCTTTATTAGTATTTAGTGAACAAGTGGATATATCAGCAGAATCTGAGATGAGTGTTTTATGTCTGGAGTTTGCTTGGTCTTTTTTTAACTGTTTGAGTACAACCCTTACTATTAACACAGCAATGAAAAAAGGAAGGGTGTGAAAAAGCAAGCAGCCAACCACATAAAAACTTACCAACATCCATAGCAGTTTCCATGAAGCTTTTCTGCCTTGATGCAAATTCAGCCAACAATTTCTGTTGCCTTTCTCTGGCCTTCTGTCGTCTGAGTGAAAGAAAAGGTAAGACAAAAAAGTATATATAATGGAGGGGAAAAAATAGTTTGTCACTTTAACCAATATTCTTCAAAATTCAAGTTTTCAAAGGATTTTCAAGCCTAAAGAAGTAATCTTTTGTTTAAAAGTAGAGGGTGTTTTTTTTCTGAAAGTTATTTTCTTTTGAAAATGAAAGTAAGGAAAAAATACTGCCCAAAAAAACTCTTCAGATAACCAAACGATCCTTTAACAGTTTACAACGTGGCATCAGAAGAAAAAGAACCTGAGATGTTATTCTCAAGAGTTATTTTTATGTTACATGGGGAAGAACAGAGTAAAATGTCTACTGTTGTACAAACACAAGTACTCTTGTAAGCAACTAATGTTTAGAAAATAAAAGCAATAGTAGTGGTAGTAGTCTGTGTCACTCACTTTTGGTAACAAGCTTGATGGCAAGGCAAACAATTATGGCTCTTATTATTTCCAACTAAGTCTCCTCTTTACTGGTTCCTTCTCCTCCACCTCTACTTTAGATACTGGTCACCAACAGTTTGGACATAAGATTGCTTCCAAACTGAAGACCTTTGTCTCCCTGGAGCCAAGCTGACTTGACTTTTTCCTCATTGTTTAACATAGCTCGGGATTTACAAATGGAAGACAGTAGAGACTCATTCTTGTCTATCCTTCTGTTTATACTGTATTAGTGATCTGTACAAGGCTATATGATGCTATTCTATTATGCCTATATATACATACTGCAACAGGCAAAGGAATATTGATGGATGTAAAAAAAAATAAATAGACATTTTCTTCTTCCTAAGATACTCAGAAAGGATCTTTACTTTGACAAGAGTCTACAAATAGAGGAAATGTGAGACTTTAAGTGGGAAAACCAAAACTCACACCACTGCTGCTCACCAGTTGGCATGCACAAAGACCTGTGTGCCCCACAGATGAGGTCTTTACACAGCATCTCCCCAGTGCAGTCAGGGAAGCTCTATCAGAGCAAACTCTGCATCAGCATTTACAGTTAATCTTTTCCCCACTCAGAGATTATTCAGATAACGAACAATGGATTTATAAACATCGCTTGGCATGTGATATGCTGATAGGTAGCTCTTTAGTCTCCAGCACTGTCTGATTATCACTGTCCTGGCACAGGAACAAGCATGCCCAGGCCCAAAACAGCTAATATAATGTAACACATTAGCCTGAGGTGGCCTGTTTATAAGTCAAAGCTTCTAACTTAAAAAACCCAAATATCACTACCCATGTGTCACATTACACAGCTACCATTTCTGAAAATAACTGCTATTTACAACAATCCTACAATTATTTATTCTGAGGATCAGACCAGGACATTCATTAAACCTGCTTTTATTTATTTCCCCCTGGGAATTTCTCAATGTATGCTTTAACTAAAAGCAGAGTAACTGTAAATAGACATCTTTAATCAGAAGACATAAACTCTGACAGATTCAGCACAGCTCAGTAGTTTTCCATGATGGCCCATGGGAGTATGACAGTGCAATTGAAAAAAAAATACTGCAAGCAGCTCAAGCTCTCTTCTAGCTCTGCATTTTGGTTTCTATGGTGACAATCCAGTGCCTGAGTGATGCCAAGTTTGTCGGCATATATTGAGATAACCAAAAAGGGTGATCACTGAATGCTCACGGTCTGTTTGTTCTTCACTAATACAAAACTGGACTTGGGGGGAAAAAGAAAAAAATTGCAGCCTGACAATAAACTTCATGTGTCCCAAATACCATTAGGGATTTGAGGAGAGGAAAACAGTCACTCAGAACAACAAACTGGAAACATTAATTTTTAAAATTATGCTAGCCCCAGAACCCAACTGAAAATTTAAAGTGCTTATGCTAGATCCTTGAAAATATCACATCCTTTATAAGGGAAAAGGAATTATCTTTTCTATATGAAAAGTTACTTAATTTATTGATTCCCATGCTTCTCCTGTACCTAAATCTAGCACTACTGAGTAGCACCATCCCACAGATGTAGCTGTGTTCTATCTAAAGCAGCCATTCAGCCTTGCATTTACTGAAAGACAATTTTACATGCTAACCCTTCAATGTGTCTCTCATTTACTAAATTATTACAACTGTTGTTGAAAAATAAACCATTAACTGACCACTTTTAAGCAAAAATTAATTCTACTTTGTGAAGTATGTAACCTATAAAAAAATTAAATTTGTTTTAACTTATGTTTATTTTTGAAGTACAGTGCAGGTCTTAGACACAGAGAGAATTTAGTGAAAATTTTTTTACAAACAAACAGCATAATAAATAAAGATCATCTAGAAACCAACCGAGTCATATAGCTGCGTATTTCTACCCAAATATCTAGAACCATAACCATATAGCCTGCTTACATAAACCATTAATACATCAAAATACTGTGTGGACAAGCACTCAAGAATATTCTTGTTCATTCCAGCCTGTGTCCTGTCTTTACTTCAGCAAATGTGCTAAGTTCTCTGCCCTGACCACCCTGTGCTCTAGACCTTCCAACTGCCCCTTGTTTCAAAGGATGTGTTTCAATCTTTTGCACTAACCAGTTACCCATCTCTTCCCACTGCCCCACTCCAGCAAACTCATCATTCTGGCTGCCTCTACTACCTCCCCCAAATGCCAACTTCAGTCTTACTTGTGCCCTCCAGGTATTTGCACTCCTATTCCACATTCTCTTTTTCCTATTAGCTCTCAAACCCCATTCACCCACACCAAGATTTTCACTAAAAATTGGTTCTTTCAATTGCTACTCTCCTCCAAGTATTTCTGTCCCAACAGCACAGTTCTTTCCAACTCTTTTTTTGCCAGCTTGAGTCTTCCCATGCCAACTATTCACTTGACCCAGCATCTTCCCTTTCCTCACTATTACACTGACCAGAAGGTTTCTCCCACCGGTCTTAGTTTTCACCTCTACTTCTCACTTTTCTTGTCAGACATCTTGCATGCAGGTTTTCAGGCCACAAACTTGAATATGATTTTTTGAAAGTTAAAAAGTATAAATAATTCAAAACATAATTTTAAAATTGAATGTGTCAGACAAGAAAAAAAGGCAGCATTACCAACCCACATATAGTAAACAAAGAAGGAAAAGTAATCATGATGTGATGCATGTGTGTGAATGAACAGACAATAAAAAATTTCTACCTCATCCTAAGGTTGCAGAGTTAAGCATCAAAATTTAACACAATCTTAACTCTGAACCTTTGTATATATGAATGGCACACATAGCAACATGAAGGGTGAGTTTGTGTATCACAATATGAAAGTTTCCTGATTTAAAGACCTAAATTAGTAAGGTACAGCTTCTTCCTCAGCACCCATGTAACTCGTGTATATACAAGTAGATTAAGAACTATAAAACTAGACTTACTCTTTTAATAACTAATTAATGCAAAGACCTAGAGACAGACCAATCAATAGATGCACAACATACACTGCCCTTCTACAGCCCCTTTACTTTTTTTTTAATGTTACCTTTCTTCTTTATCCAAAGTTTTCTTCTCTGCAGAACTAATCTTCTTTGGTGGTACAGGAGGTGTCACCTTTCTGCAAATCTCTTCAATTATACGCTTATTCAATCTGCTCTGTACAGCAGCTTTCAATAAAATCCTTTCCACTGCTGTCATTCCATCACCGTGAGAGTATCTTGGAATTTCTGGGTGGATTAAAACATCCACATCATCCAACCAAGGAGGATAGTAAGAGTTTTGTTTTCCTGAGAGTTTGTGATGCAATTTAATCAGCAAGGACAGTATGCTTTCCTTCACTTCCAGAATGGCTGTGGTTAACTGTGGAGTTGCACCAGGTGCTGACCATTTCATGGATGTTTTTGGCCGAACCACCTGATTTGCCTCATTGGTGTTGCGATTGATGATCTCTTGAAATTTCTTCCTACGTTCTGCGACCAAACTAAACACTTGAGCTGTCCCCGAGTTCTTGGGAAAAAAAATTACAACCGTCACTTTTCAAAAAGACAAGTATAAACAACATACATTTATAAAACCATACAAAGTATTTTAAATCAGGAGTTTCCTTCAAGTTTCCTCTCTCCTTCCAAGATGTACTGAAACTTGGTACAGCAAAATACTAACCCTGCATGTCACACTTTTATACAAATCTGTTATATACAGCTGCATAAGAAGCCAAGTAGAAAATGAAAATATCATCCATACCAGGACAACTAACAACTGGCTTTGTTCTAGTTAAACTTAGAATTCTGTTCTCCAAGTAATATTTCCTTGCTTTTTATGGAATATAGAAAATTTCTGTATCTTTATGTCATTTAAATATCTTTTTTAAGTCTACTGAGCACTTCTGTACAGAGCAACTCATAATCCCACAGAGGTGAGATCACACATCTTCATTGGGTTGTCCATGTTATGTGGGCTTATTAGCCAAGATCACAAGCCATACACCTGTATTGGCAAACAGAGCTTGTTATTCAGGGTACATGAACATAAGTGGTTACATTAATGACAGAGCACATTCAAATTTTTTTGTCCCACCTTACCATTGCTTTCAGTCCCAAATCAAGGATACATAGAAGCAACTTCTGTATACTGATTCCACAGCAGAAAAATGTTTCCTGAATATTTTGAACATGATATTCAGAATGCTTCAAAATCCTACCCTCTCCTTTCTCAGAAAGCTGGGCAGTCAAGAGATACCAAATACTTCAGAAATCAAATATAAAAATGGGTTTGACAATCATCTCATCTACCTTTTTATGTTTTAATCTATTTCACCTCACCCACCTTTTTAAAATTTAAACCTATTTTTCTAACAATATGTAAAAGAAATATCCATTTTATTTCACTTCATCCAGCATTCAATAATCTGAAGTGCTGTATACAAAAGATACAAAAGCAGTCCTGACAGAGATTATACTATCTACCAGCTAGAAATCCTTCAGGATCCTACCATTTACATATTAGTTTTGTTTAAAAAAAAGAAAAAAAACCAAACAGAATCACCATTAATAATTTCAAATGCACTTTCAATATAAGGTTCAACTCACCTAGATTCAAGAAAGCAAATAGTACTCTGCATTATTAAATGTTAGTAATATCTTGGCAAGACAAACAGTCCTAAACACAAAGCTCAAGCAGTAAGCTATAATGACATTTTCTATTTGATAGAAAGCTTTTATTTCAAAATAGGTATTAAAAATGTAAGGGCATGTCTTTGCTTAAAAGAGATCACAATCAAGGATATGGAAAAAGCATAACTCCTTGCAACATCAATGAAAATGAAACTCAAGAAAATTAGAAGATTTCATTGAAAGTTAAGGTGAGCACAATTAAAGCCATGTTGCTAGTTAATTGTTTAGGAGAACAAACTGCACACAGATCTACCTCTCTCTGGAGGCTCTTCCGCCTTGAACTCTGGTAGATTGAGGACAAAAAAAGTCATTAAATACATAATTTGGAAGGAGATATCATTTGAAATAAATTCTATTTCTGCTACCAGCACACTTAGGAAAGATTACTGGATGAAAAAAAAAATCCTAAGAAATTATTACAAAGAGTAAAAAAATCCTAACAAAAAGACGAAAACATGAAATAACTTAAATGAATTTAGGAAAATTACTATTATTTGTATATACTTACTTGTGATGAAGCTAAACCATCAGAACTTGTACTTGCAGGTGGTTCCTTCTTCACCTCTGGAGCAGTTTCTGGTACTCTTACTCGGACATAGTTAATGAAGTGACGCATGTTAGAAACCAAGTTACTACCTGGAAACCAACTATCATGGCAACGCTCTTGTCCACTTGCAGATTCCTACAATAATAATAAAAGTTTCTCTTGTATGTTACAATAATTCATGTTGCTGTTATAACTGTATTACAGAGAGCATCATCTCTCCATGAGACAGCAATAATATGTCAGGACAGTTTGTACTTCACTAAAGCTGATACAGGTCCTAAAAATCATTATACGACTGATGCCCACAGTGAGAACTACAGGTCCGACAAATACATTTCATTTTAATATGATCAAGTGCGTGTCATCATTGCCATCCAGCAGAAGAAACTCCTCAGAGTAGGCCAAAACTGTACGATCCAAGATTAATACAAAAAATCCAAACTATACAGAATATCTGAAAAAAAGTGGCAGATCCTTAGTCATATAAGCAATGTAAAGAGTAGGAAAAATTATGAAAGTCATACAGGAAAGTCAAAAGGGAATCTGGAACTATAAAAATAATATTGAATCATTGGACAACACTTTAACCTTCTAATTAAAAAGATGGTATTTATTCTTACCTCTTCATCTGACTCATGTTCTGGAGAATTTTCCAACCCCAGCTCAATCAAATATAAAACCATGCAAAGCACATGTTCTGATAAATTCTGATGATCCATTAACATCTAGGCAGAAAAACAGACGTTGACATCTTAGAAGGTTTTTATCTTTTAAACATTCACAAAAGAATAAAACAAACAACTGCCAAAAAGCAGGTGGACACCTCTAACAAACTGGAAGGTAAAGCAGAAAGTAGGTAGGAGTCTCTTATGAAGAAGCTCAAGATACCACCTACAAATGTCATCTCTGAGCATGACTTCCCAAGTTAGCCACACCAGGAAAGGTAGAAGGTCTTGAGCCACATACGTGATTTTTGCCTATATGTTGTGGTTTGTTTCTTTCTTAATTAATCACTCTGCTTGCAGAGGCTGTATAATGCGATATAAGTACCAGCTGAAAAGCCTAGACAGACAGGACACCTTAGCAACACTTGTTACCCTAGCATAATTTTGATAGACACTGAGCACTGATTTTAGCATTTAAAATAGTTTGCTGTTAGTTGCACAGTACTACTTTCAAAGTTCTATCATATGGATAAAAATACAGTTAAGAAAATATTACTTTTGAGAGCAGAGAACTGTCTATTCAAGTTCTTGAAATACCTACTCTGAAACACCAGCAAGGTATTTTGAACTTCACTCTTGTTGAACGCTCCAATACCTGATTAGTGATTATGCTGCAAGATTTTTAGAACGTTCCAAGTAGGTGAAGAATAGTAAGAAAAGTAACATTAATGTAGCTCTCCAATAACAGTGATGGAACACTACTACTAAATAAGACAAGTAATTTTGAATGGGATGCATGAACACGTGTTCTATTCAAAGACAGAAAATCATCATTCCATGCAGTCTATTAAGACTTCAATATATCTAAATATATAAAGTGTTTTCTAGAAAATACACTTTGGACTCTTCGGTTTTAGAGGATTTTTTTAAGATTGTGAAAAGTTATTTTGAGGTTTAGAAAAAACTAACCTCTGAGCCTAACCATAAAAACAATTTTTAATGTTGTATCTCTTTCCAGTGAAAAAAACTTCTATCTTGAAATTGTTATTAGTTCAAGCTGTGATTAACACCAAAGTGCCAAGCAAAGCTGCCACATACAATGCTACTGTCAGCTACAAGCAGAAAGCTGCACTTAGCCTTGCCTCTCTTTTTCCCATCACCAGTCACCATAAAGCCTCATGAGATCCTAGTCCTATAAATGATGCCTGGATAACTGGGAATGCTAGAAGGCTTAAAATTAATTTGGTTGACAAACATCTTCACATAATCTTTTTTCATTACAAATAATAAATAATCTTATCTTTAAATTACTAAATGCGCATATCTTTCTTCTAACACAGCCTTCAATACATTAAGAGGAAGAACCTGTGCAGTTGAAATGAAAAACCAGGACAACTTTCCTCTTGGGAATATTCTGATTTAAAGGGATGGGGAAAAAAAAGTGGATGAGCAAAGATGTTTTAGATGTCCTTGCAGACAGGTTACTGTAGAAATTAATATTTTTAAAGTATAGCCTTGTAAGGATAAACCCATTAGAAACACCAGACAGATAAAAGTTCTTAAAACAAATATTGCTCTACAACAGCATTTTGAAATAATTAATGAGCATGTGGTTTAATCAAACCAAATCAAATCTGAGATTAAAGGGATAATTTCATTTAAAAGGGCACTCAGTATTATGTTAACATGAAAACTATGTGCAGTTGTACCAGTTAGAATCAAAAGTCATGCTGACTAACACTTCTGAAAGTCAAATCATCAAATGTAGTTTACTGTTCTCTCCTGTGGCCATTCTCAAAAGTCAAGAGATATAAAGGCTGTCATAAATCAGTGAAATTTCACGAAGACAAAACATAATTTAGGGCAAACAATGGACCGCATCACTGTGACATTTCTACCACCCATAAATCACACAGAAATAACTGGCATTCCAGCTAAAAGAGCAACTCAGAAATTTTAAGATTCTAAAGATTTAAGTCATTGAAGCTTAATGGAATAAGAGAAAAAATGGCCAAAAAACCCAAGCAAGACAGTAAAAGATGCATTTCTTCCCTACATTCTCCATTTTTGTTCCATGTAAAAATATTATTGCATTTTCTACATAACCCAAGATCTCCTTTTCTTCAGCAGTCATTCTTTAAGTCTCTAGTCTATCTAGGACTTTTCTACAGGTATGCTTCTTCCCTAGTCTCTGCTCCACACTACTCAGCTTCGTTCCTCACCCTGCAGTAATTAGACAGCCCAGCCACTGAAGAGAGGCAGACCTAAGCAGGGTTAAACATATCACACACAGCAGCTTCTTTGTCCAAAATTATGGAAATCCCTAGGGAATAAGGTACTGCCATTTAAGCTAAAGTTCAAGTTAGCTCTGGTGTGGGGCATGCCCAGGGTCTGAAGCTGACCTTCTTGGGACTTCATCAGTTAACAGCCACTGAACATGCACACAATGTAACTTTGCAATGCCTACAATTTGGCTAAATTCAGATGCTGAATCTTAATAAAAGAATGCTTAAAACATAGGAAAGGGAGATGTATTTTGTCCTTGTGTTTTTCTGAAAAACTCATGCCACAACAGGCATTCAGCATGAAAATGTTAAGTCATTGGTTAAACTTCAGCAAGATGAGGAACTGGATGTCTGACATGAGAAAACCTTGACCAACCATTAGATGTTGTACTACTGGGCGTCAAAAAATTATAGTCATGAAATTCAGTCTTCACCATAACATTCTAATTCTATTAATGGTAAGGAAGAACTAACAGTAAAACAAATTTTTGTATTTCAGAATTTTAAAGTAGATTTTTGAAATTGCACTAATTATATAGCAAAACCTGTAGTTTACTGCAGTTGTTAATTTGTATGCAATATGAAGCTTTTGAAAAAGTCCTTGTCTTTCATAAAGGTGAAATCTATTGGATGAATTCAGGTAAAAAGCCTTCATTCATCTTAATTATGTACTGACAACTTATGGGATACCTCATTAGAGAAAGAAATCAGCTGAAACAATTCTGTGGGAATAAGCATGGCTCTTTGAGAATAACACAGTTTTTGCTGTACTTAACAACAGATATTTTCTATTCAACAGAAGTTTAACAACAAAATAGAACAAGAGCTTTAGGGGAGCTGGGAGCACTTAAAAGCACAAAAGGAAAGTCTGTCCAGAAGAAGCACTACTGTGCCTCAATCAAACCACTTTTTTATAGTCTCCCATCTGCCTGGGCAGTACCCTTCTTGGAAAGTAGTTTCCCGGTACTTAGATGTAAAGCCTCATTTTCTGATTAACGAGCGCTTCAAAAATTATACACTTTTCTTAAAGAGGGTAGCCAACTATCAGAGACAAAACCAAACAGAATTTAAAGGCATCAATTAGTCCTGTAAAACAAGTGCTGGAATATCATCAAGAGCTACAGTATATCTGGGAAGTGATGTTAGAACCAACTGCAACTATGAGAGGTATCTGTCATTTAGGATCTAAAGCCGTAAAGGTTACAGGTACTTGAAAAGTCTGCTGGTGCCTTAAAGCTCTACAGTGGGAGCTGAAGAAACACCACTCACACCACCATGCTCCCTGGAACCATGCTCCTTAGAATATGATGGCTCATCCATTTGGGTACCTGACTTAGCGTATGTATACATAAAACAATCTTCAATGAAATAACAAAAATGGTAGAAAAACAAAATTACACTCGACTTCTTAAAAAATAAAACATTTATGTAATGTAAAATTGACTACCATAGATGACCTATTTTAAAAATCAGAATTCTAAGAACTCTTGTTTGAAGAAGTGGAAGCAAAATACTGGACGTAATGAGAATTACACTGTACCTTGTAAAGAAGCGTGAACAGAACAATGTGCAGGGTTTTACAGTGTAAAAGCTTTATGAGACCTTTGTAGCTTGGATGTAGTGGCGTTCTTTTCTTGTAAGGCGGCCATGGGTTCCCAGGGAATTTACCACTTTGCTTTAAACTGTTGAAACAAATGAGACATTTGTTAAACACCGCAAAACACAGACAGATGCCACTATTACAAATAACTATCCTGCCTTCTTTTTTGTTTAGACCAACTTTAGAATTGATGAGCATTTCTAAGCCATTTAATTTTTTTAAACAGCATTCCAAAAAGTGCTATGTATACACAAACTGAATCTAGACTTATTTTTCTGTGCATTACCACTGATTAGAACAACTGTAATTTTTTTGAAGAGATGAAAAATTTCTCACTTCAACAAAATCCACATGTTAATCAGATATTCAAAACAGAAATCTCACATCTGTAGAAGTGGATTTCAGACAACATCTGAACTGCACAGACATTTATGGAAGAGTAACAGACTAAGCTAACCAAAACCATGATATTGCCTGTAAATTTGTGAACTATTAACTCAAGAACAAATCTGGGGCCTGAAAACATCAGTAATATGATTAGGACTATCAGTGAAAATAAGAAACATTTTGTGCAATGAGCATTCGAATCCCAACTTACAATGCTGTATATCTGTCCATTGCAGACTGCACATCTCTACGGTAAACTGTTCGAAGTATTACCATGACAGGGTCAAATTCCTTATCCCAAACTTCAGCTGTTGTTTAAAAGAAGTCATATGTTAAAATTCTCTTCACAGACCTTACAACTTATTCTAGAATCTATTCTTAATTGGCATTAATTATGTAATTTTCTATATTCTTTTTGCAGCAAAGTACAGTAATTTTTACTAATTCTTACTATACCAAAAATTACTACTACTTATAAAGATATCAAAATTCAACCAAAAATATTTTTCTTGGTTCCAAAACATAAGTTAACAATCCATTAAAGGAATAGATCTTTTCTATTAAGAAGTTGTATTCTAGTGTCTTCTAGCTTTATGCTACATACTGATTTATAATGTGGGATAAAAGACAAAAAGAAAAATCACGTATTTCTGGTAAAATAAATGTTAAAACACATGCTGAGCAAAGTTTTTTTGTTCTTTTGTTGGGTTTTTTAAATTCCAACTTACTGTCCGAGTAAATTTATTTATCCAATTGTAAGTATGTAAGCCACATACCTTTTCTGTATTCATCTTGTTTTGCTCTTTTAAATTTCTGATTACATATGAAAAAAAGGTTTCTTTTTTTTTTTTTTAAACTTGGTACTCGCAAACCCTCTCAAAAATAGAAGTAGAGACTGCAGACTAGTTAGCAGGTAGGCGACATTTAACTATTAAATGCAGTGAGCCAGATGACTACCACACAATTTTTTGCCCAATCTGAAAAATGGCGAAGTTTCTTATGAAATAACATTTGTGATCAATTCTTTACAGATGTGTTTTTATTTTAGAACTGAAGTCTAGGCATTGCTTTGGCATTGGACTCTTACTTATCTCTGTTTAATTTAGGAGATCTAAAGTAACATCCAGAGTGGTTTTTCAGAGCAATCACAAACAGAAAAATTCAGACTGTTGAATAAAGGTATCCCATTTAACTACTACTTTTTTTTTTTCTATTTACAAGTTATTAAAAAAAACCCAAAACTAAGTTTCCAACGTAAAGGCGAATTAAGTTGCTTATTTTATTAATAGTTTGGAAGTGTTTAGCTCCTGTAACACAGCAATATGAAGGGAAGAGTCAATTATTCCACCCAAGCAAGAAGAAAAACACAGATTACTTCTTTTAGCTCCACCAGCAGGCCTAACACAACACAAGTGCTAACCACATTCTTTAAAGTTTTCACAGACAAAAGTAGGCAGCTTTATCATACTTTTGAGATTAATTTCTCCAAGGCATGAGTACTACACTCCTATTAACTCCTGCTACTGTTAACAGTTCTACAGATACCTTTATATGCTGCTGAGAGAGAGAACTTAGCAGACTTTCTACTATGTATGAAAGATAAAATTTAGCTTGCAAAAAACCAACCAACCAAACTTTTTTTCTTGGAGGGACAAATTTTACTACTGCAGTCTGAAACACAGATCAAGCTTGCTTTGGCTGCTAACATACAATGAGGAAAAAGGACTATGTGAGGGAGCCATAAGGGGAATCTTAGAAATGCACACAGCTCATCTTCAGCATACAAATCCACAGAGAACAGGAAGAACTATGACCTTTTTTTTCCCCCTCCTAAATTTGGTAAACAAGATATTATGGGGAATAAATCTCAACATGACTTACTTAAACTGTGACAGGACACAAATTACAATACTTAAAAGCAACTGGAAGTGGAATAATTCTTTTTGAGAACCTATATAGTCTTAGCACACAAGAAAATCATGCTGGCTTTTAATTTCTGCAGAAGCTCTTCCAGGAAAAAAGCAATTCTGCAGTGTTACAAATTACCTCCGTTTTCACTACTACAGATAAGATACTTTGTGTTGTTCT
This sequence comes from Chaetura pelagica, assembly GCF_000747805.2. Classification (NCBI taxonomy): domain Eukaryota; kingdom Metazoa; phylum Chordata; class Aves; order Apodiformes; family Apodidae; genus Chaetura; species Chaetura pelagica. Next base: position 11,208,259 of record NW_009952974.1, on the reverse strand, counting down.
TTGTTTAAGATAAACAATCTACTACAGAAGTAAACTGTGTTTAAAAAAAAAGGCCAAACACAGAAAAAAACCCAAAACAGTATAATATAGCACCAGATTCTGTAAATATGAAGTGTTATAATTAAAAATACCATAATGCATCTTTTTTTCCTTCATACTGTGTTGTGAAAAAGTGCAGCATGTCACAAGTTCTAGAAATCAGACATGACAGAAGGAAATGCAGTATATAGAGTATTAAAATAAAAGTTATTTCAAATATTTAGGGGTTAAGCTGCCTAATTACACACCAAGGAACCAGAATGAATCCATTTCCAAAAGTCTTGTTTCACAAGATTACTTCACTGGTTGTTAATTTGTACAAAAGTATAAACTTCACTGACTCATCAATCTCCTAGTACAAAAACCAGCAAGCAAGTTAGTACAGTATTAGTTCCTACATGAACAACAAAGAAAATCCACAAAAGAACACAGCCTATAAATCAAATTGTCAGACCCCAACCCCGTCAGTTCTCAAGTGATGTAACTGAGGGGGACGAAGGAGTTAATTCCGTTTCAGCTTTCTCATGAGCTGAAGCATTTCAGATTCTCACAGGCTTATCTGCTCAGTGATAGGAAACTATAATGGAACACTGAGTCCTTAAATTCTGCCTCTCCTTTGATATACCAACAATATGCTGAGTTCAATTTAGATGACAAGCTGGTCAGGGGAAGAAACCTGTCATTTTTGCACTATATGCATTGTAGAATTTTAAAACTACATTCTATAACCAGTCCAGTCTGAATTTTTTTCTAGACTCTCGCTACTGACTGAGAATATAGTTAAGCTATAAGGAAGAATTATGTATAATTCTATCTTTAATAATCCAAATATGGAGAAGTTCAAAGAAAAAAAAAACTTTGCCACTGACACCTCACTAGTGCAAACAACTCTAAAGCCTACTGAAGATCTATCAGGTTTTCCTAAAATCACCTGAATTAAGTAGGCAGACGAGTGAAATACAAGTAACAATTTTCCAGTTTTCCATTTTCTTCTTGCTTTCTAAGGATACTTGATTAGTACAAGAAACTCATTTACACTCTAGATCAAAATGAATTTGTTTTAAAATTACTAACAATCTTCAGCAATGTTATTTAATATGAACAATAATTAATAAGGCAAGTTTTATTATACTGTGATGGTTTTAGGTTTGGAGTCTTTGCGGATTTCTTTTGGGGGGGTTTGTTGTTTGGCGAGTTGTGTTTTTTGGGCATTGGTTTGGGGGGTTTTTGTTGTTTTTTTTAAAGAAAAAAACTCTGGTTGTGCACCTTACCACTGAGCATGAAGATGCTGATTACCGTACCTTTAGGTGTATACATTCCTTGCTGCATAGAACCTCCAGGTTCAAAAACAGGAGCTTTAAAATCAGCAACTGCTGACAAGACTGATTCAAAGCTTAAGCTTCCTGGAATAATGCCACTTTTAGGATTGGGGTTTTCTGGAATGTAACGTTTGTGTTAAGGAAAGCAAAGTTAACTTAGTTGCAAGACAGCATTTTACTTCCCTCGACATTTTCAGTCGCTCATTTTGGAGGCTACATTTCGGCAGTGCTCTGTGTTTACCGCAAGAGGTCCGTATGCTCCAGCTGCAATGGTACAATAACTATTACTGAAGGGAATTCAAGCCTCCTAGCTAGGACATGAAATTTCTTTAAAGCAAGTTAATTGCTGCATGCTTGGCTTAAGAGGTAAATATTAAATGAGAAATAAAAACTACTATCTGTAGTGTATATAAAATTTCTGTTCTTGCTTTTATTTCCTGACACTTTGGCCCTCTTCGTAGCAAGAATATTTTGCATTTACAGCTAAGTGCAGAAAAAGCAAGTGAATAGCTTGGGATCCATCAAGATAGTAAGTAATTCTCCATCTCGGATTGTCTACTTCTCGTTTTTGGTAGCAATATCTAATTGAACTACTGACACTACACTAAATCACAAGTAATAATTATAACTAAGGAAACTTCTGCTTAAAGGTGATTGCTTGTGTAAATTATTTATTTTACACAACTAAGTGATTCACTTCATTGCTTTAAGTGCTTAGCTTATTTTGCATACTTAAATGATTGAATTACTAGGTCATACCGTAATAATAACCCTTATTACATATTTGTAACTCTTAATCTCCTCCTACCTTTATGAATTCCTAATAATTTTGCTCAGTAGTTATCCTTGGATAGCAAGCTCTTTTGGTCAGCCACCACAAGCTATTTAATTTGCCTTCACAGCTTAACACACTGATAGCAGCAGAATCTGCATACTAGTTCTTAGCTGCTGGAGGACACGAACCATATCACTGTGCAAAAAGACTCCCTGGAGTTTCCTATTCTTCATGTAAGACATTTTCCCCTGTAAAATATGCATCTCTCTATAATTTCAAAGCAGCTTCCCCAATTGCTAGTGTTTGCATTTTCAGCTATTGATAGCAAAAGCCAACATATCATAGAGCAGCTTCTTTTTACCCTGTCATAATATTAACAGTAATCAAAGGCTTAAAACCAGATAGAGGTGACACATGGCTAAACTTTCTACAATGTCATTGGAAACTTTTTACCTTACACCTAAAAGACCTTCTTATTAGTTTTCAACACTACAAAGAACATGCAAGCATTTTGTGGCAAAATTAATTTGAAACTATTGAACAGTATTGCATATTTTTGTAAGAAAAATCAAACCTGAAGCAAATGTCTTTGCTGATAAGTATATACAAACACATCTTTACATGATTAGTTTTAATTATGTAAGCTGCTGTTCAAGCTTCAAAATCCCCCTACTATCCAGGCACCTGTCATTTTCATTCAAACACATTAGTTAATATATTCCAAGGATATGAGATCCAATAATGAACTGTGTGTCCTGTCATTCATACAGAGTTGGGCTACCATCTCTGCTCTGAGGATCTCATCATCTGTCATTCCTAGAATAAACAAAATTGTAAAAGCCATTAAAATAGCATTATTTAAAACAAATTTTCAGCCTACACATTTGCCATTAAACACAAGTTAAACTTGATAAAAACATTACTCTTAAGTAATGATACAGTGCTACAAAAACACA
>NW_009952974.1:11170557-11204958 GCF_000747805.2 Chaetura pelagica | reverse complement strand
GGGGGGGGGGGGGGAGAGGCAGGGCACAAATGTTATGAGATGTCAGTCAGAAAAGACAGGTACAAACCAAAACTGCTCTTTCCAAAAAGAAAGAATCTTCATGTGTTCACGTTCACAAATCAGCCACTTCCATTAAAGTCATTTTTCTCCATTTCTATGTGTTTTTTCTATTGCTCATTCATAAGGGAATAAAATTCAGCAACTGGCAACAATGAAACCAAGTGATGAATGCTTTAAAGTTCCTATATGACTCATCAGCTTTATGACAGCTACTACATGTTAATTTATACTAACAGGCATGTTGTTTATATACAAGTATTCCTAAAGCAGCAATTCTTACCTAAATGTAAACGAAGACTTAACAGAAGGACCAAAAATGTTAAAGCTCCTTCCAACATGGACCTTTCATGCTCTGAATCAAGAACTGTATTTTGATGCTGTGATGCCATCGTTAACAGATCTACCACCTTAAACCTGGACAGCAAGGAGTAAAACCAGAAGCATCATTCTCTAATAGTAAAATACCAGTATGAAAAGTACTGGTAAATTCAGTGCATTACATGCATTTTATTTTGTATTCAACAAAGCACAAACATACGTGAAAACCCTCTTATTTTTCAATTTGGATTTTTATTTACCTAGCTATTCAATATGCTACAGTGGTATTTACTTTACATGGAAACACCCTACATTTAGTAACATATAAAAAACTAATGCAAATAAATCTGCTTTCATCCCGATTTTATTCTATCCAGAAAACCAAGCATTCTTTCTATGTCTCTTACTACTGCAGCTCTATTTGTCTACTTTTTCAGTCTACCATATCCTGAAAGCTTGCACATGAACATGTGCAAAGCAGAAAAAACCCTGAAGATGGTCAGAAAACATTATATGAAGGTTCACTACTGCACTGTAAAACAAAAGTCAATCCTTCATAACATCAGCAATAAACCTTGATGTACCTAGAGCCCCTCAGGAAAGTGCCAATTTTGGCCAGGCACAGTTGTACCACTGAAGGTGTGTAACAGATACACACAGTTTCTGGCATGAATCGGTCAACAGCCCACACAACATTGAACAAGAGCATTCATCACTTAATCCTACCTTTCAAAAACAGATGAAATAAAATAATCTGGGTCCAGCCTAGAGGCACAGACCTGGAGAAAGAGAATAAATTAATCTCATTTGGTAGTTTGTTTGTAAACAAGCATTGGCTTGGTTTCTTAGAAAACAGAACTTACTTGCAACAGATAAATGTCAGGATCAATCATTGAATTGCAGAAATGAGACTGCACATAAGTCATGGCCTGTCCTTTAATTTGTAGACCATTTCTAACCCACATGTTGCTGTGAATTTCAGAAAGACTTGCCTGCTCATGTAAAATAAAAAAAAAAAAAGTACAAATATTTCAGCTATTCAGTTCAAAATTATCAGATCATCAATATATTTTCACACATATGTATACATACACACTACACCTTAACATAAAAGTATACTTTATTATACTAATTTATTTCTCTGGGGGAGTGAGGGATGAAAAGGAACCACTACAAGGTTATTAAACAGACACCATTAGTTTCATAGGAGAATATCTAAGAGGTAACTCAGTAATTAAATAAATCACTTAAATGATTTTATGTACTTATTAAAATATTGAGAAGTACTACAAAGGTGAAGACACCATGGTTAAAGTTAGATATAAAAGCAGCAACTACAAATACTGCTGACTACTACTTAAATACAAAAAAAATACAATTTTGTAAATTAAAAAATGTTGCAGGGTATATCCATTCTTGAACTCATTCTCAATTTAAAATTTCAGATTCAGGTTCCTTTCTCAATGTGTACTCCATTGGTAGCTATTCTATGAACATGCAATTCCATATTTTCAAACGGCTGGTTTCTCCTACTCTTCTGACAGTACTATAGTGAATATTATCATCATACTTCTCCAAGTACAATAACTAATGCTGCATATTTAATTTTGGAAATAGGAAGAAAAAAAAAAGTTCATCTTAACTACTATTATCCTAGTTGTTATTGTTACATATTGCTTATTTGGTTATTCCACACTTACGACATACTCCCCCTTATTAAGCACTTCTAAATACATTTTAATGTTTGGGGTTGGAAGGATCAGACAACTTTTTTGTGTTGTATTTCTCCTCCTATGCATCAGAGTCAGAACTCTGCCCATACCTGAATCTGAAGTGGGTGAATCATTAGTTTCATCAGCATTTCCTGATCTGGCAAGATAGTATCGAGATCTAGTTCTTGGCATTTGACAGCCTAGAAACAAAAACAAGCACACCCTGTACTGAACAATTACACTTGACATAGAAAATTTCCAGTTTCTGTGTGACTAAAACGTGCACTTACCTTACTTAAAAACATGGCAAAGTAACGGTGCAGTGGCAAATGAAAAGTAACTTGGTTAGGAGCTGGCTGAAAGTAAGATAAAGGTATTTTAATATAATATATTAAAAAGAACAAACCTACAAATGACTTTGTCACAACCACTAAGAACAGTATCTTACATGTCTTAATTTGATGGATTTACTTTCCACTACCCTACTACTACTTAATTTCCCTGCACTTCCTTATGATTCAGAAATTTCCCTTATTCAGACACTGTAGTTAAGCTCTTACTAAGCCCCCAGTAGCTAATGACACTGAATTGATTGAGAGTATTGCTTTCTAAGGTGGCAGTAGGTAGAGGGTGCTCTCCTCTACCATATCAGAACAATTCTGCTTTGTCATTGCTTCAACACTCTATTTAGCAGGAGTATATCTACAGTACTGTTTTTAAGATTCAAACAGCTTAAGATTGCACCAGCAAATCTAAATGAAGATTTTATAAATAAAGGATCTTAGGACATAACATTGCAACTAATAACAACACACTCAAATTTCAGCATGGCAACTCTTTCAGTCAGCAGCTAGAAGGATTATTTAACTGGGGGGAGAGGAGGTTGTATAATTGTTGAAGTTTCATCAGATTTTCACAGTATATTTACCTCATCTACAAAGTTGATTGCATCAAACCAGTCCTGAAGTGCTTCAAGGCAGTATCTGACAACATTTCTTGTGTACTCCTGTGTTTCCTGCAGTTAGAGAAACCAGTGTACTACACTAGTCAAAACAGTTTAAAGTTTACTCTACACTTTACTCTACTTAGAGGATCATGAGATAACAGAACCTATGAGGCTTTGAGCTCAGGTTGTTAACAGAACAACACAAAACCATAAATTACACCACCCCCCATCACAATGAAGTGCCATTTGCACACACCATCAACATTATAATCACATCAGGTATGACTTCTTTATCTCTTTTCCCACTGGAAAAAGGTAGAATGATTCAGATACATGTATCAAGTTCTTCATCAGACTTGAAGTTGTTCCATATGTGCTATCATATGAAATAACTTCATACGGAATGACTGTACATATTGAGAACTTGTAGTCCCAGTTCTGAAAGTAACAAAGAAGGTACTATCATGAATTCTATTCTTACGATACATAGAATCTGAGTTGATCAGTTTTTTATATTTTGTTGATAAAGACAGAAAAAACCAAGTCTTTCCAAGCACAAACCAGACAGACTTCTCAGATTTGAGAACTCAAGAATAAATCATGAATAAAAGCAAGAAAAAAGACAGAGAAATGTTAGTCTTACCCTGACTTTGCAGTGTGACAGAAGACCCCACATTGGCTGGGCACAGGCTTCCAGCTCAGCAGCAAAGGCAGCATAATAAGTCTGTGATTCAAACTCCACATGTTCATTTAATTCTCGTTTATTTAAATTCATACCTTCAAAGATTTAAGTAGAGTTATACAACCAAATATTTAACTAGGGCTAAATAGAATGCAGTAGTTTTAGTGTTATGCACTCACACACTGATTAAGACCAAAAAAACCCCCACAAAGTGTAACAATCTATCTCATCTAGCAGCAGAATAATAGATAAAATATAAGAACAAGCAACAGAGTTTGAACAGAAGTACATCAAAAAGGAACAATAGCTTTAGACTGGCTAGTAACTGCAGTCCTTGCTGTTCAGGTGACATTAACATGGACAGCAGCCCTTCTAATTTAAACCTCACTTACTACATGGGAACATTTGGATGGAAAATACCTGGTCCTCTTTCTAGGCAGAACATTTACCAGTACTGAAAAGTTCACAATTTTAAAATATCTTTTTTAACAATAAAAAAAGTTTCTTCACAGCAACACTAAGAAAAAGATCCAGAATTACCAGCTTAGTTTACCCGGTATTTAAATTTACAATTTCACCAGTAAAACACTTCTAGCACTAGTTAGGATTTGTACTTTAAGTTCAACATGAGAGTTCTGGCACCATGATCTCAGTCAAATGTGATGCAATCACTCTTTAACTAGTCCACGCAAATCAAAGATCTGTTAGATCATTTTCAAATGTACGTATTTTGAGAATATACTGCTCTCTTCCAGGAACAGAGACTTATGAGAATATACTGCTCTCTTCCAGGAACAGAGACTTATGAGAATATAATTAAATATTTACATTCAGCAGTGTAAGGATTCTTCTACTGCAAACATTAAACTGTCTTAACATCCCTGCATTAGTACATATTATAAAAGGCACATACCTTGAAAGAATGATACAAAATTCATCCATGTTACCAAAAGACCATGATCATCCAAAAATTTCTTTGCCACACTTTGGTGTGAGAGTATGTTTATAAAATCACTAACCAGGGGCCAATAAGTATTATTCTTCAGCAGTGCTTCCCCACAATTCACCACAACATGTAAACTGTTTTCTTCATCTAGATTTAAAAATAAAAAATAAAGTAATTCTTTTTTTCTTGTTATTGTAATTTTAAAATAAAGTTACAGCATGTTGCAAAAAAACTAATTAGGATTCACTGTAATGTTGTGGTGACAGACAGAGAAAACTGCAGAAAAGAAGAATGGTTGTTTTGTGGTACCTGAGGCTGCAGGAGACACACACACTATGAACAATACTGCAAACTTTGAAAAGCTCTGCATTAGTAAAATTATCACAGCTATGCTTTTTTTTTGAATACTCTAAAGAAGTATTAAGAGACCAAATAAATACAATTCCTATTACGAACATGAAATCTATTTTGAATCTGACACACTTCTAGTGAGCAAACTACCTTACAGAGGCAAACAATCTGGTTCTTAAAACCTGCACTGGCATCTTGAGCCTGAGAAAGGGAGCAGAGAAAGCTTTTTCCCTCTGAAGCAAGGGGGGTGGGGTGTGTGTGTGTTCCCCTCACCAAATCATAGAAGTACATCCTCTAAGGATGTCAAAATAAATATCTTTACTGGCTTTTCATGAGAGGGACCCCTAGAAAGACTAGAAGGAAAATGGGATTGGTCCTGGAGTCCCAATTCAAAGTAAGCAACTTCCAGGACCCATCCGTCAGTTGCTATTCTATTTCAAGCAAACAGAACCAAGATCTTGCATCTTATGATAAGCCTTGGGGAATGGCTGCTGTCCTATTCAGGGTCACAAGCAGTATGGCACAGCCACAGCTGAAAAGACATTGTTATTAGTACATCCTGTCTACACTTGATGAGGCACATCTGCATCCATAGTTGTTCCCTTTGGTATATATGCAAGTTGTTCTCCCTCTCCTCTGTCATAAGTACTGAAGAAAATATTATTTAATTTACTCTGAGGTTGTTTATTTTGTTGGTTTACTGGTACCAGGAAAAAAATAACAAATTACTCTCTTGCCTGTTATGTCAACAGGATTTTTTTTTAACTTGAAGTCATACGATATTTTGATCCTGACAAGTTTTACTTCCTGAGAATACAGTTCAGTCAGAAAAATGAATCAGAATTCATCCTGGAAAATATGCTGCTCGAGTTGCACACAACTATGAATAAACACCTTCTTGTTACCATAATTTAATATAGAGCTCCATTTCCTAAGACTGACTCCTATCTCTTACACTAAAGCCCTGGAAGGCACAGAAAGCCAGAAGAGCTCTGTGCAGCCTCTCAAGACTTCACTGCAACAGTAGGTCACTCTAATCTCTCTTCTGCTTCCAGTACATCTGCAAAGAAAGGAAACTATGTCTTGTTACTCAGCTGCCTGGTTCCCATGTGCTCACAAAGCCTATCCAAGAACAGGCTCTGTCTGAACTCTCTGAAGGACTCTGAGAAGAGCCAAGAATTACATGTTGCTGGTTCTCTGCCCCAGAACAAATCAAACAAATCGAGTTACTTCAAACTGGCAGTGGTGTTGCCTCTTGTTCACAGTACTCTACAAGCCAGGGTTAATGTAACGTCAGTTGAAGGAAGAGTTGGGTTTTTTTTAAGGGATGAACCATTATCAAATCTTTCTCCTTGATGTACAAATTCTTCTCTCAGGAAAAGAAAGAGGAATGTGCTGATAAAGAGGAAAAAAAAGTCTAAGAGCATTGAGACATACATATTCACAAGAAGGCAATTTTATCATCTGCAACCATATTGTACCTCCTCATCCTTTCATACCTCATGTAAGAGAGGTAAGCTGAACTAGGAACATTTTCCAAGTTTGTACTAACACAGCTCCTAGGTCAATTCACTTTCAGGAACACTTTGTCATTTGGTATCCACAAACACCCTTAGTAAACTTAATAAACAATTAGAAGTGTGAACAATGCCAACTAAACGTGCCTTAGCTGATTCAATTCCTGCCCCACGTTCTCCTTCCTCCTATTCAGCAAGTTTTCTTCATTTATCCATTGGCTGGATTTGGAAATTTTGTCCCTTTTCTGATACTAAATGACTTACTTAGCTGCGCTAGCTGCACAAACAGAATTCTTCTCAATTTCTCTCACCAGAACGGACTTCTAACAGACTTCTCACTACTTCCAGTATCGTAAGAGATACCTTGAACTAAACATAAAAGTCCACAGAACTGCAAAATAAGGCTAATGAAAATCTGAGAGGGGAAAAAAACTTCAGTTAAGTTTTTTTATTAATTTGCTTCTGTCAATTTACTGTAGTAAAGCTACAGTAAAAAGCAAAGTAAACTGCAGTGAGAAGGAAGTGCTGTGAAAACACTGAAAAACACTGGACAGATTCCATTACGGAGTCTTAGCTAAGACAAATCAATGGTTCTGGGGAAAGGAAACCAGTAATTTCAAGTCTTGGGATAGCTGCTCCAGTGGTAAACTTTTTCTCACAAATATACCCGATGTTACTTAACTTACCAGCTCCAGCTTACATAATTACCAGAAAGCTTCTGCAGAGAATGTCTAAATCAGTCACAGTCTTTTTCTGTTTGGCAGCAAATTTTGATCCTTATCACCATGCTAGCAACATCCCATACTGGCCATGAAATAAAACCAGCTACTTAAAAGTAGAGTTAAATGAGATTTCATGAATATGGCATTAGTTTAGCAAAAGTCACTTAATATACAAACTGTTAAAGATTCAACATTCTTCTTTGACTACTGTAAAGCAATTTATGTAAGGTACCATATACATTTCTCATGTTGAAGTGCAGCTGAATGAAGACATTCTTAACAGCTATTTGACTGAGGATTTCCCTTTCAGTACAGTAGTCTGTATTAGTCTATACATAGAGTGAACTCAGAGACAAAGGATACTTCAGACAAGAAAAGCTACTATTTCATACAAAAGTTTATGCTACTTATTTGGCAGCAGCAGTCAGCCTGTCTAGAGATCATTTTCAAATTCAAACCAGGATAAAGAGGGCTAAGAGGTCTGCAGTTTGTTAGGTACAGAAATAAAGAGAGATTACATTATTCCATTTCTTCTATCAACAATTTAACCATGGAATGAAACAAACAACCACCAAAACAACCTACCTTGCAATTCACTTTTAATAAGGCAACTTTCCATCATGTACAACAGAACAGTGACCATAATTTCCAGCAGCTGACATTCTTCTGTTACTTGGCGTGCTAGTTCTTCATTGCTGAATAACTGAACACTGATATGCACAATTCTATTAGACATTGTGTCTGATTCATGGCTTTTCTTCAGCGTTTTCATAATAAAAGCATAATGCTGGACAAAAGTTTTGGTAAAAGCAATCTGCAAATTATAAAGAAATTTTGATGTTAACAAGAACCATACAAAAATTATAGGGTTTTTAATTTTAAATACTCCTTTACAAAAGTACACTCAACATATCCTACCAAAAACCACTTGCTATGACAAAAGAAAACTGAAGGCCTAACTATCCCATGTCTAGCTTCCAGAAACACTCATGAAAAGCCCTATCTCAAGAGAGGGGTAACTTAGGCCTTCAATTTCATTATCTTCTACCAAAATCTAATCTTCTCATTCTATACTTTCCACACTTAAAAAAATCCCTAGAAACATTGAAACAAGAAATATAAGGTCTCAGTATACCTGTGAAAGCAGTAAAGTTCTAATAATGAATTTATTCTAAATTGTTTACATCCTAAAACACAGACTAATATCTGAAAAGGATACATTATGAACAATGGCATTAGTGGTGCTTAATAAAGCTGCCATAACTTATCACTTGCAGTCATCTACCCATGGAGTAAGGTATTCATTCATCTGTCAAGGATGATATTTCAATTCATTCAACACTGGATTTCATCTGCTATCATAACATCCTGGATTTTTTTACTACATCTTCAGCACTTTCTCCTAAATAAATTGCTATTCTTCAAACAACTGTTTTTTTTCAAACCAGATAGTTATTTAAATTACCAATACATACACATCTTAGTACATTTCTTGTTCTACTCCATTACCCTCAAATTGCATTGCAAATCGACTGCCTAACTGCACTGCATATCTGCCAGCTTTGAAATCACTTCTCACTTAGCACTTTAAGCTCTAAATTAACACCATCTGGACTTCCTTGGCCTAATAAGAAATAATACAAGCTGTGTAATGATGAGAATTGAAGAAAATTTTCAGCTCAAATTCTAACCCTCCTTGTCTATTCCTTCTGGAAGTATTAGTATTTCATAAGCATAAAATCAGAAATCTAAAAATCACCCTCGTGCAGCTGTGTTTTCACCAGTTTTGTATACAAACCACTACTTCATTTTACCTGCCTCAGTGTTCCTATATTTTTCCTGTAACACAACCATGTTATTCTCATTTAGAAAGTATTTCGCCAAGTTATCTTAATGCCATAATGATGCTGTTAGGCACAAATACTGCTTCTTCTAGCAAATATCCTCAAAAATGCAGTTGCTCATGCAAAAAAAAAAAACAACAAAAAAACTAAAAAATAATTGACCAGGCTGGGGTTGGGTATGTTACTGCACAAAACATCACAACACTGCTTAATTTGCCCTCCTGCAGCTGGTTCACAATGATGAAAATGTGCATAATAATTGTGTCTTCCACATAGAGCACCCAGCACAATTGGTAATTGTTTTCAGCTAAAGCCTTTTTGGAACAACGGATTCACAATAGTAAGGCAGACTTAATACAGTATCATTCTGGTGTTCCAAGGCAGAATAACCTACCACAGAATTGTCTTTAAGTTAAAGCTTGATAGAACTTTCATCACTGGCAAAGACACTTGTAACAAACATCAGTACATTTACACTACTAAAGTGAAGCCTCAGACACAAATGACACCTGATATTTTAGGAAGTTAGTATATTAATGCTGCTAATAAAAAAAAGTATACTTTATTTATATATTATGTTCAAATAGGATCCCCAGGTTCTGTGACATGGGAACTATGTTTTACTTTTTTCACACAGTGAATTCACAACACATTCTCAATTCAAGCTGATTGTAAAACCATGGTACTCCTCTATGGACAAATTTTGGATTTATTTTAAATCAGCACATAAAAACGTGTTGTGCCTCACTCATACTCAATAATGAATTTATGAAAGTACTGTAAATATTCTATCAAGATAGTGTAATGATAGAGACTCTGTAATATACTTAAAGTAATTAGCTTTTGGTCATAAATGCATTGGAAAGTTATACAAACAAATATAACCCTTTCCAACTTTGAGAGAAAGAAACTAAATTTGTTTCTAGCAATTAAAATGCTGAGATACTGTGGTAAACTGCAGTCTGTATGTAAAAACAGCTGTAGTAGGTGAAGTCAGTCCATCCAGCGCAGTACCCTGTCTTTGAGTGGCCAAAGCTTTATAAACACAACAAAGGAAAAATACAGAATGGAGCAAGAACGCATGTATTGACATGATCTGCCTTTCCAAGTACTTACTCAGCTTCTAACCATTTGCAAGAAGTGGCTTCCCAAGACAGACATGTTTTTCTGTATGTTTAAATACCTTCACTGACTTACTCTCTATGACCTTGCCCAGCTTCTAAATTTCTAGCCTATGCAAAAAACAAAGTTAATTTTTCCTCTGGCCTTTCCTCTTGGTGGTCACTCAACAATCCCAGAACTTCTAGTAGCCTAACATCAACCCCATGTTTCAGTTAAAACTTCCATCTCCCATGTTCATGTTTTCAACGCAAATAAAAAGATAGTTTGTTTCCAGTAGAAAAACTGTTCTCTAGAATGTATAGAACAGCATACCCAGGGGAAGTCCTATTAATGTAATAACTGCCTCAAGGTTCACTATGGGAGGTGCCTGACAAAGCACAGCATTTCTGATAATTATGTTTGTAGATTCATTATCTCTACCCAGATGCTTCTGCATTTCTCTGCTTCCAGTATTCCAGATTTCAGCAAGGCTCTGCCTTTGGATGATTTACACTCTTCCACCAGCTTCCTGTTTATTGCCAACCCTTTCTTTGCCTTCTCCTTGGTCACACGAAGGTCAGTCCTATTTCTCTGGCCCTTTGGTTTTCCTCTTGCAGAAACCTTGTCCACACCTCTAATTTCTTGGAAGCTCCAGTAAATTTCTCTTTTGCTTTCTTTTCCTTCTCCAAGTTGCAAATGTCAGGAAGTGCTCGAAGGGATGCCTCAGGCACAAATTCTGCAAGGCAAAGACCACACAGTTTGTTGTGCTATCTCTCTCATATGCAAAAGAGGGGAGGGAGCGGAGAGCAGGTTAACCCAGGGTTTTTGATACTGGGATCCTAAAACGGAAGTTTGTTTTCCTATTTAAAAAAATCAATCTGTGCAATAGATATTGCTGGTGGTTGACTGCTGCATAGAATATGGTGGACTAAGTCAACTCTACATTCATGCTGGAGATCAGAAATTTCAACAATGTCAGAGCTCTGTGTCTGGCTAGCTCGGTCAGTTTATCAGAAAACAACCTAGCAAAATTCTGCCAATTTACTGAGCTAATTAGCTCACAAAGAATCAGACAAATTGCATAACAGTTCAGACAGAAAAGATTAAGACAGTACATGCGGTGTAAATGGGTTGGGAGAAAGTAGCAGAAAGCTGAGATCAGTTGGAACAGTTTATAACCCTACAGGTGTTCCTGCTGTTTCAGAATGCAACATGATTAGACAGCAAACGAATTTTTTCTTCATAAAAGCTAAATGGGCGCTTGAAAAATAACACGTTCTTCTAACTCATCCCAAAATGAAATGTTCTCTCTCTACATCTGTTAAAGGCAGAGCCAATCCTTGTAAATTAGCCACACATAGACATGTTTAAAGCTCATACATCACTGACACAGTTTTGCAACACAGCACAGGTATCTTGGGAAAAAATAGTGTTACTGCTTCCCTAGTTTTGCTGTGTGATAAGTTTCCTGCTCTCAGTTTCCTTACTACTGAAAAATGCCTTTTAGACAATCACAGCAATTAACAGAAACATGGATTCTAGAAGAATTTCAAATACTTAGGAATTTCACTACTACTAAAGTTTGTACATTGGAAATTGCTGTTTAATCAAACACAATATGAAATTACTAACAAAACAAAGAGGAATGTTTAAATAATTATTTTGTCTGAACATAAAGTACTGGTGGGTGGAAGATGAACTATTTCCAGATAAATTTGGCAGCCAGTACAAAAACCAAATACACTATGGCCTCTATTCTGAGTACATATTGAAGAAAGATTATGAACACAATGAAGAAAGCCACCAGAGTGTGGCCTGTAGTCAAAGGAAAAAAGATCCTGTTAAAAACTGTTGTTATTACACAGTACAGTAAAAAGATAAACATAACAACACTTACCAGATTCTTCTGCATGCTGCTAGCAGTTAGGGTGTTTTTACAGGCAGTTTAGCTGGCCATGGATCAGCAGAGCTGGATGCCGATGTGGGCCTCCGAGTATCACGAATTCAAGCTTCATGGCAAGTGATCATCCGTCAGAGAGTCCTCATGTATCAGCTGAATCCAAGACCAAGATGAGTCCTATGCTGGTATCCCAAATCAAAATGCTGTCTTGACATGAACAGAGTATTGCTCAAGAACAATCCTGTCTTTTCCTTACTTGCAGGTAATCTTCATATCCTCTGCTTTGATACAGCAAGGTTTCAAGGGGGTACAAGTATATAGCTGTCTCATTATAAAGACATTCTTGAAGAAATCTGCATGCCTGGACTTCAGGATTTCTTGATCTTTGCTTCTTAGCAGGGCTTGAGAACATCCAAACTATTTGCATGGCTCAAAGGTATGACATTATCAGAGCAAAATGTTAAGCCTGATTGCTATGTATACTAGGTCTTGGAACATTTAGAGCAAACAACCAAACCTGGCTGCACACCAAGATTTAAAAGAGGAAGATGACATCCAGTCTCCATGATTCAAGGCCAAGAGACACTTGGTATGGACAACTGCAAAACTCTGTGAGGAAACAGCTGGAAGACTGCCAAAATCACCTAGGGCATAGCTGAAGCAAGAACACTCACATTGTAATGGCCTATATGGAGAAACTGTGGCCTACTACAACAGCTGCAATAAGAATTAAGTCACTGCAGTTATTTACCAGATATACCACACTAGACAACTATTTAGTGCTGATCCACATCTTTTAACTGATAAAAATCCAATTTAAAAAGTAAAACAAAACAAAATCCAACACATGCAAATATGCACAAACAGCCAAAAAAAAAGGAAAATAGCACACCATGAGAATAAAATTAATACTGTGGCTGCAGCGTTGCCTATTTTATTTTGTTCACATCTCTCTTCAAATACTATACCTTCTGACAGAATACTCAAAACAGAAGATCTGCCTTATTTTGCTGCTTATTATTAAAATACAAACATATGTGTTCTCATGCAAGGCATAACGCACATTAAATGTATTTTCTTATTCATACTTAAGTTTGAATGATGTAAGATAAGTACCTTATAATCTTGATCTGGCAGCATGTTGAGTAAGAAAGTCACCATCTTCTGTGGAAACTCATATTTTATTGTCCAAAATAATAATTCTTCTAGAAAACATTTATGCTTCAAAACATCCATGATAGATTGATCTGCATAAAAGTTTGGAGGAGGGGATGTGTAATGTAATATTTATTAAAACTAAAAACAATTATAGTGCAGTTACACTGACATATAAAATTCAGTAACAAAAATTTAACAACATCTTAGTGTGCTCATTTTTTTTTCATAAACACTGGGAAAATTAACATGGCCAACACTACAGTGTCAGACTCTGTAACAATATGGATCTTGCAGAGAAGCCAACGAAAATTTTCAGTACAGTTCTATCACACACAAGTCCAGTCTTCATTAATTGCACTGAATTCTATCACCTTGCTGTAGTAGCTCCACTGATTGTAATGAATCACAGCAGTTTGCCCAACATTTACACAGCCATTTAATTGCAGGTAGGCTAATGCAGACTACTACCTAGCTGAAGTTAAAATAGGAAAACAACAAAATAAAATGTATGATTAAGTGCCGAGTTCTACCACCTAAGGACACTTGCGTTCTGTTTACACAGCTCTAAAGAAGATAAATAGAAGCAATAATGTATCAGTTATTTTTAAATCAATAATGTACTGATTGACCAACCACTAAGTTTTTGTGTGTTTGAATATTTTTTTTCTTAATATAAAAATTACCATAATCAGGCACTAGCTCCTGATGGCACCAAGAGAGACAGTCTCATCTCTCCCCATTCAACTCCTGGCCATTCATTCTGCCCCCTTATTCATGCTGACAGTGCAACTCTGTGGGGTACCTATGCAGGAATCAAGTTCTCCCTCCATTTTGTCAGCTTTGTTTTCAAACAGAGTAGTTTCATGATTGCAAAGCTGCACAAATTGACCTCTGCTAGAATAAACTGTTCATGAAGATATGGCTTGACAGAACATAAATCATATTAATCCCATTTAAAAAAAAATTACTAAAAAGACTCTCCATCAACTTTCTTCAAGAGATTGATTATTTATGATTTAAAACTACAACAGGCATAATCATGCTCCTTTATGCTTAGAAATCAATTAGATCTGGGTATATATCCCCACACACTCAAAATCCCATATTCTAATGGGACTGTATGAAGGCCTCCCATTAGCATAGGTTCAAAAACACTTAAGCTGAATATCTAGTCTTGAAGACTTACCTCTTCACTTAAATATGTAAGACAGCCTTAGGGACTGCACTGGATAGCTTTGTGCCTATTCTAACCTGGATAACCATTTATGCTTTTCCTCAGCAGGATTCCATTTTCCACCACTACCAAAAGTCAGAGTTCCCCAGCCAAGCAACCAATCAACCCAAAACATCTCAGGAATTGCAAAAGATCATGAAAAATAACAAATAATTTAAGTTTCAGAGATCTACTCAAGACTTCAGCAAGCCACACAAACACAAGGATATGTTTTATTCAATACATTCTACAAGTGTTGAAATAATGTTACCTTCCCAGAATCATGAAAGGTATTTTAGTATTAAAATATTTTGTAAAGCATTACACATCACCTAATGTCACAAACATATGATGATAATTTATGTTGCCTTCCTCACATCTTGTTATGAAATTATATATGTGATTTTACTGCCCTTGAAAGCTTGGCAACCATGAAGACTGATGTCCTCAGTCCACAGAATAGACAGCACAGGTTTAGCTACATGTTAAATGCCCCCGAGTGTGAACACTGGGCACAAAGACAAGTGACACAACACCTTATCTGTCACTGTTGTGCACCTTTCTCTGACATGTATCACAGCTGAACAGTGTGTATTAAACTCTTTATAGAGCAGTTTCAAGAAGGGACAAAAGAATCTAACTACTTACACCTGCTACAGAATTTCAGTAGGCAGAATGCTCTTACCCAACTCGGAAAATTTGTCAGGAACACTGAGACTGATGTTCCCACTCTTGTGAAGATCACCACATGATTTTAAATTTCTTTCAATAAATTAAAAAAAAAAAATAGTGCCTGTGGGTTTAAAATTGTCTTGAACAAGAGGTATTTCAGGTGGATGCAGGTTTTAAAACAGAATAAAAATAAAAATTCTCTCAGTACTCAGTCCCCTACCTGTATCAGTGAACCTCAGCACAAAACTTGTATTTTCTATAAAGAAATCTTTGATTCTTTCCTAGTGCCACAATACACCCTATCAACTGCTGTAAACACCTCTCTGGAACATGAGTCTTACCATTTTGAAATATTCCCAGTATATAAATAACCCTCTATACAGACAATACCACTAAAGAGTGGGATGGGACAGGGAGTCTGCTCATATGGAAAAGGTAAATCTGTTTTTATTCAATACTCAGTTTTCTAAAATTTTCTTTTCATACTCTTATTTTATACCCTAATGGACATAAAATATGAATACTGAAAACTTCAGAAAACTATTCAATATTTAATAAAAACAGATACTTACCCTTCCCCCATTGGCAGACTCCCTCCTCTGGGGCTGATATTAGGAGCTATCAACATCAGGAGCATAGTCCATGTTGGGGTGCCTCAGAGGGGGAAGACTACAATCCTGGGGGGAAATGAAATGTTGAATTAAAGTATCACTTTTCCCCAAATGCCACTGCTGATACTGGCTTTCAGATGTGGCAGATTCTCAACCTAAGCTTCCTCCCTGCTTATTTCCAGAGATTACACAGAATTGTCACAGTTGGAAAAGACCTCTAAGATCACTGAGTACAACTGTCCACCCAGGAGAAAAAAAGATCAATGAGGTTTCCCTTCAGCCTCCTCTTCTCCAAACCAAACAAGCTCAGTTCCCTCAGCCTCTCCTCACAGGACCTGTTCTCTAGACCCTTTCACCAGCTTGGCAGCCCTTCTCTGAACATGGTCCAACAACCCAATGTCCTTCTTGTAGTGAGGGGCCCAGAACTGCACACAGTACTTGTTGTGCGGCCCCACCAGTGCCAAGTACAGGGGCACAATCACTTCCCTACTCCAGTTGGCCACATTATTCCTGATGCAGGCAGGATGCTGTTGGCCTTCTTGGCCACCCAGGCACTCTCCCAGCTCATGTTAAGCTGGCTGCCAACCAGCATCCCCAGGTCCTTTTTTGCCCGGCAGCTTTCCAGCTACTCTTCCCCAAGCCTGTAGTGTTGCCTAGGGTTGTTGTGACCAAAATGCAAGACTGGCTCTCAGCCTTGTTGAACACCATGCTATTGGACTCAGCCCATTGATCTAACTTGTCCAGGTCCCTCTGCAGTGCCTTCCTATGCTCGAGCAGTAGGAATAGCAGCAGTACTCCTGCCCAATTTGGTGTTGTCTGCAAACTTACTGAGGGAGCATTCAATCCTCTCATCTAGATTATTAATAAAAATATTGAACAAGACTGGCCCCAAAACTGAGCCCTGGGATACACCACTGGTGACCAGCTGCCAACTGGATCCAACCCCATTCACTACGACTCTCTCAGCTGTAGTGGGCTCAACCATCCAGCCAGTTTTTTACCCAGCAAAGAGTACACCTGTGCGTGCCATGCACTGCCAGCTTCACTAGCAGAATGCTTGGGACATGGTGTTAAAAGCTTTACTGAAGTCTAAATAGACAACATCCACAGCCATTCCCTCATCCACCAGGTGGGTCATCTGGTCACAGAAGGAGATCAGGCTGGTCAAGCAAGACCTGCCCTTCCTGAACCCATGCTGGCTAGGCCTCATCTCCTGGCTGTCCTGCACTTGCCATGGGAGTGCCCTCAAGACAAATCTCTTAAAAATTCTGTATTTTACCAACATTGCTTCCTCACACCTTCCTCATCTGGGCCAACCCTGGGGCTGGGGACCAAGTCCTCAGCCTCATACAGCCATTATTGTTAGGGTCCAGAGATCCACCAAGCCCAGAAGCCTAGGGATACTGGCAATGGACAAGTCATGTCAAGGGGAACATGGCACTGCACCAACATTGCTACCTTCACACCTTTCTCATCTGGGCCACCCCCAGTGCTGATGACAGAAGCCACAGACTCACACATTAGTTGTTATTTATCAGAAAACCAGTATGTTTTTTCTTGCATTACCTTATTCTTAACTTATCTTTTATACAAGCTAACAGCCTCTAAACTTCAAGTTAGAAAGCTTTCCTTGCATGTCTGTAAGTTTCCTGCATTTCTCCAAAGCTACCTCCTCTTCTACATTATTATCTG
Source organism: Chaetura pelagica (assembly GCF_000747805.2). Classification (NCBI taxonomy): domain Eukaryota; kingdom Metazoa; phylum Chordata; class Aves; order Apodiformes; family Apodidae; genus Chaetura; species Chaetura pelagica. The sequence goes on along the minus strand of NW_009952974.1, from coordinate 11,187,513 downwards.
CCATAATCCTTCACACACCATTTTTAACATCACCTCTTAACAACATAGTTGATAAAACATTTAATTCTCTGCTTTTCCAGCTTCCCAGTCTTTTTCCTACAATCTGCAACTACTAGAAACAATAAATCTTACTTTTCCACACTCCTCACAACACCTTTATACCTTTTTAACAACTTCATTAACTCCTTGCTTTTCAAATTCAAGTTCAAAACCTTCACTCCAAAGCCCCTCCAGAAATTTTAAATTTTATTCCAACTTTCACCATTTTTCACCCAAATGTTCTTTTCGCAGGGCCTTCAATTTCTTTGTCCTTCCTATGTCAGTCTCCTCATACAAAAAAAAAGTGTTCTTTATTTAATAATAAGATTAAATATTATTATTAAAATATGATTAATGAAACACTTTTTAGCACAAAAACATGTCACAGGCAAGGACATGAAAGTGTTACCTTGTCTCGAGCCTGTGGTCATTCTTGAATTAAAGCTTGCACTGATCTCAATGTGAGTGTTGCTCATGTTGGACTAGAAATTGCACAGAGGACTAATTTTGGTCTAGGAAAATAATGAAGGGGTTTCAAAGCAGCCTTTATTTAAGTATCTTCTCTTAAACATTACTAGGACAGTACAGAAAGACCAACCAGAATCAGAGACATTCTTGCCTGGCTGAGAACACAATCACATTGTTCAGTGGCATAATAAAAAAAATATTCAGAACAAACACATCAAAACCTTGTTTGCCAAGCTCCACTGCAACCTTGCCAGCCACCCAGTGAAAACCAAATTAATATTTAGAGGTCAACTTAAAACATGAGGGTAACAAGATGACTGTCCCAGACAGTGGTACTTCCTCAGGGGAAATCAAAATTGCCAATTACCACAATTTCAATTGCTATTATTTTTTAGATTTTGCTATGTTTAATATCTGTCAAACGTAGCACTACAGTGCTTGGTAAGTGAATTAATATCCCTAGATAATTTTTAAGATAGACATAAAGCACATACTGTAAACTGAGATCAGTACTTCATAAATACCTTTGGTGGTGCTGCTTAGTTTCACTCTCTTGCGCTTGCCCACACCTTGGCTACCATCCTGGTCCTCCTGAGGTGGGGGAAGATTTTTAAAAATTGGTAATCATATATTTAGAATTTTATTGCCAAGAGATGGTAAGCCCTCAAAATTCTGGTTTAACTATCAAGCCAAAACAGGTAAGCCCTGAATATACTGCCTTGCCAGAAAAATACTTCTGCAGTTTACAGGAGCAATTGACTCCATGCAACCCATTAGATAAAACATTTTTTTTTTAATTGCTTTTTTTCCCCCTACAGGCAACATCATCATCTGCAAGTTCAGACATCTTAATCCATTTAATTATTAATCCACAACACTATCTCAGGATACATGCATCCTTCAGATTCATGTTTAGCTTAGAAACATCTACTACTGTAGAAGTTAAACTAAACACTGAACTATGCAAAATTTCAAGACATTTAGTTCTCTGTAAAAGCACTGCTTTAGTTTGTAACTTCTGTAAATGTTGTAATCTAGCCTTTCACGTGTGTAACAAATCTGCCTTTAGGACTCACTCAGTAAGAAACAACATTAACCTTTCTAAATTCAGAAAGACAGAAAGAAAATCCAGTTAGAAGTGCACTCTTGCCATATTTCTTAATTAGAACACAGTTTTGGCTTTTGGATGAAAGAACTGGACTTACTTTTCAGCAATTGTTATTTGTTAAGCAGACCATGATTAAGGCAAATATAAAATTAAAAATTAACTTAGGAAATGCCACAAACTGAGGAAGTTGTTTTATTTTAAAAAAATTACACTGTCTTTAATTGCATCCCATGCTGTATCAATGTAATTTTATTAAATACATGAAAATAAAGAAGTGAAAATATATAACTAAAGAACATGTAAAATTTAAGTGTATAGTGTTTTATCTGCATGTTACTTCCTCATTCTTCTTTAAAAAATTCTAAATACATATTTCAAAAAAGTGTCTTCTGCTTTTTTTATGATGTAATTAACATCTTTAAACCAATTCCAGGTATGCATGTGTATGCAGAATTTCAATTTAGAAAAATCACATATGTGGTAATGTAATAAAATACCAGCATATCTACTTATGTCCATTTATATTCTGATCTCCTGGAGATCAGAAAGAGAAATAAGAGGTATCTGTAACTAGCAAGCTGTAGTGCAGTTACTGTAATTCCTCACTTATTTATTCCTAAAATATATTTTCCTTGAAAAAAATGTCTTCTCCTGATAAAAAAAAAAATTCTCCCTAAAATACTTTCTCCACCTTCAGCTTGGACTTCTTTCCTGAAAGAAGTATCAGTGATATCCGATCTCTCTTCAGACTCTTAACAACTTCAGTTTACTCCCCTCTTCTTGTTACTTACGGGGGTAAACCAGAAAGAACATACTGAGCCATTTCAAGTTTATTTGAAAATACTGCTTGAGGTTATTCACATGCACTTGAATTGCCTTCTTCTTTCATGGGCCTTGAAAGTTACACTGTCAGCAGACTTTTGTGTTGTGCTTTTTTCTTGTCTGTCAAGCAAAGGTGAAAACAACAAGCAATACTTTGAAAAATGCCAAATTATAAATAGCACCGCTGAAAGTGTAACACATGCTGTTGTGCTTGTGACAGAGGCAAACACGTCATACAACTGTTTTAGACATACACAAAAAATTGTTTTTACTTCAATACTTGTTCACACAGAAATGAACATCAGCAAAAATCCTATGAAAAACTGTAATTTACATTATTTAGATCTTGTTATACTACCCTATCAAAATAGCTGCTCAGGCTTGCTAGTTGAAACCAATTTTTAAATAGTAGGGCAAAAATTATAAAGTAACCCTACTAGAATTTAACTTTCCTCATTAAATTCCACTTATTTATTACATCTCAAGCTAAAAGGAGATTCCCTCCTCTTCATTCCCACTCAATGCGTTTGGTAAATAATGTCAAGTCTACACATGGAAATTTATCTACAGAGAAATTCTCACTGCTGCTAACACCAGTTCAGCTGGATTCTCAAGTGCCAAAAACCATTCACAGCATCACATGCTTTAAGTTTGCTTTAACCACTCCCAATTTACTTGATTGTGACTTTTGAACTACCTACACAAGTTTCTTCTGTATTACATACATAAATTATGCTGAAATAGTATGAGCAATAATAAGCATTTTTCAAGAGGTCCTCAGTAAATCAAAGGCATGAAATCTATTCCTTTGTATCTCCACTATTTATAATTATTAAAATGGAGAGAACATGTGGTAGATAGAAGAGTCACGGTTTGTGGGATTCGGCTGTAAGCATTCTCTCCCTTTCATATTCCATTCATTATAGTCTTTAAAAACAATCTCACCTCATCTGAAGAATCCCCTTGTCCTGATGTTGTCGTAGCACCTGCTAAACCTTTTGAAATAAAAAAAATTCAGAGATTCCTTTCATAAGTCTTACACTAAAAATAAGAGTATTTTACTATATTTAATGAGCCAGTAGGAAATCAAATACTTCATTAACTTTCTTTAAAAGATACACAACAGTGGACTGAGAAGATGGAGTAGGCTTTCAAAGTAATACAAAATCAGGGATTTGCAAGTACGTTCCATTGCAGGACTTCAACATACTGAGTTAATGGAGATAAGATCTTTCAGAAACTGAAAAAAAAACCTGATGGCCTTCTGTGACCAAAAAAAAAATAATCCACAGCACTTTTGTAAGAATTAGGGCTTAACTTAATTGCAGTGACAAAATTCCACTACGAGCAATTTCATCTTGCCTACTCAAATTCCACTAAAGCTATGACTAGAAAATGATGTTTAGTAGATTATCAATAAAAAGTTTATATGTTTAGCTTTTTTGACAGAATTAAAATGAGCCCTGTAATTTGGTGGTGAACTAAAGAACAGGTAATTCCTAAAGTTTCATTAAGATTTGTATTTTTTAAAAAAATAAAAGAACAGTTTACATAAAAGCTTGCAATAACAAAGTCTTCTCTTACAATATTTTTCTACACAAACCTTGAACTGCTAATGTGCTAGTTCCAGCTCCTTGTTCCTGCATACCACATGCAAGTTTATCCTCAGGAAATGCCAGTCCAGAGCCTTTCAAAGCAATTAGGTACTTTTCATGACTTTTCTTTGCATATGCATTCTCTCCAACACCTTGAATATATACATAAAACAGCATTTAAGAACAACAGCTACATGGTTCATAAACTTCATATTCTAAACAAGTAATGTTTAATTAGCTGTACAATTCTGAGATGTTGCAGCCAGAGTTTTTCCAAATCGTGAACTGAAATTCTAAAGACCAGAAACCTTCTCAGTTCTTCCCCTCCAACACTGTTTTCTTTTAAATGTAATTAATTTATATTTTACCAGCATTGCCACCATTAACAATACAGCCAAAAAAAAAGATTTTTTTATACAGGTTTTGGACAGGAAGGACAGTCTACAACTTCTAACTAATAAAAGATAAACCAATGAAAAAACTAGCAATGGTCATGTACCATAAATAAATCCTAATATTTTGGATCTTTCTTTGAAAGTTCAAATTTTGACAGCTGCAATGGTATTTCACAAAGCAAAGTCATACTGCATGCTCGGGATATAAAATTTTCACAAATTGACTAAGAAAAACCAAATACAATTGTTATATGAGGAAAAAATAAACTTCAGAGGAGTAAATTGTTTCAAGGGTTTAAGAAAAAGAAAACATGAAAAAGATTACAGCATTTTAACTGTACACATTCTGCATTCCAAGTCAGAAGGACAGATTTTGCTCTAGAATCCCTTTGCCTTCCCAGAAACTGTACCTACTCAGACACACGCTCTCCATTCCAGGGCTCCAGATAAGAATGTCTTATTTCCCATTCTCTCTCCACCTTTTTATTTCAGAAATCAATCACATAGAGTAAAAAGGGGTCATTAAATTTCTCCCATGTAAATTTCATTAGATAGGAGAGAAAAAGAGGAAGGAAAATGAATAAAGACAACAGCCCCAGAAACAGCTTTCCTAATTGTTCCTCTCAAATAGAGATCTGGAGATTGCCTGCTCTTCAACTAGCTGCTGCCCAAGCCAGTTATGGCAACTTAAATCTACAGTAATTACTATTTGTTACACACCCATGCAAAGGAAGTATGGAAAGGACTTGAAATAAGACACTTATAATTACAAGAAAATAAGATGGAATGAATTTATACTAAGTGGATTTGGGTTAAGAGTGACAGCCCAACATTTTCAGATGCATTACAACCTGGTATAGGATGGAATGAAAAACTGGGAGGAGGCTTGTTTTTAAGGAAAAAAAAAAAAAGGCTTCACAAAAGTGCAGGACAGGCCACCTGAAGCCCACCCCTCTTCTATCAACAACAAAAAACCCATCCTTAAAACAATGCATTTTTCTAGGGTTTGAGAAGTCAGAAAGACAAGAACTGAAGTGACAAACAAAACTTAAGCCTTTAAATACCTCATAATCTCAAAATTTAATTAGTAGAAATAACACAAACATACCAGAGGTAAGATTTTTGTAGAACTGTTGGCTAGTCAAAACCTGGGTAAGAACTGATCGCATTGCTCCTCCCATTTTAGTCAAGTCTTCTAGAAAAGAAACATGAGGCTCCAAAACTTGGAGGATTTTATGAAGATCTTTCTCTGATGGCAGATCAAGAGCTGAAAACCACACAACAAGAACTTCTGATGTAAACGTATTTGGCCAAGACCTTCACAAAGCTTTAACTACCACAAAATAAATTAATTTCTATATTCAGATGCTCTAAAATTCACATGCACACATTTCAAATTAATTCAGATTTCATTTTCTGGAAGAGCTCAGCACAATTCCAGGTAACATAAAACACAAATTTAAGAATAAAATCACCTACCCAGGAAGTAACTTGGATAGGAAAAGATATACAAAATGCAATTATATAAACTATAAACAGCATTCATAGAACCAATTCACAGAACCTCTTCACAGCCTGCAAAGCAAGAAACAGCAGCATGGTAAGATATGCCAGATACATGCAAATGTAAAACATACCAGGTTCATTATACCCCTCTCTTAAGTGCTGAATAAGACTAAAGATGAACTGTGGAAGAACTAACTCTGACATCATCAACAAGTCTTTTGGGACACATGGAACATTTGAATTTGACTTAATCCGGTGCCTTTTACAAAACCTATAAAACAAATGAGAAAAAATATTAGCCAAGCATAGCTCAGCAGAGTTAACATACACTAAGTAAACCCTTACTTTTTCCATTTTTTCAAAGAATATACACTTTTACATTAAAGGTAGTCTGAATTGGTATTCTGAAATCCCAATTGCTATGTTCAAACCCATTTTTTTTCTGTGTCCAGTGAATTATAAAGATGCCAATTTTTTTCCCCTTCTCAAAGTTCACATATGTAACATCCCAGTTTTTTCCCACACCTGGTAGAAGCACTTTCCATTGAACACTGAATTATTTTTTTAGCAAGACATACCTCCAACTTCTAAACAGCCTAATTGAAAATACTGAAATAAAACTGTTCTCTCCTTTCTGTAAAACAGTAAGAGGCTGGCCTGATTCTTCAAGTCTTAAGATAGTGACTTTACTTTAGAGTCTTCTGAATTAACAAAGACAACTTCCAAAAGCATTATTTGCAGGATCAGTATTTATTTCAAATGTATACCAACTAAGGCTTACTCAAAAAGGGTAAAAAGACCATGCAGAAATTGTGCAAATTGCTTCATCTAAAATAAGAAAAAAAACCCATTTATTCTTTGGAGAATTCCTGTTCAGTAGTAGTTGAGGCTTGGCTAATGCACAGTGACATGAGCTTGAGCCAAACCCCATTACAACAGACAGAATGATTTTCCCACTGACTTAACATGAGCCTGACTCAAGAACAACTGAATACTTTTCAGTTCCAAGTCTAATTTTAGAAAGGACATTTCCCAACATCAAAGAGCTATTTATCCATGTCAAAAAAATAAGCTAACAAGGAATAAAGAGTCTAAAAGCACATCATACTAAATTAAACTTTACTGAAAAGATTCACTAGATTTTACCCGTTAGTTTTCAACATGAAGATTTGGAAATGGATTCAGTATGTTTTAATATGGAAGTTGTTTTCTAAATTTCTTTGTATCTTTACTATATTGGCTATGCCATACTTTCCAAAAGAAGCCTGCTACTTTCTACAACACAAGCCTTTCTTTTTTGAGGACCAGTGGAACCACCTTCAGGCAAAGAAAACACATGAAAACCACAAAGCAAGTATCTGAATTTAGGACAAATACCAATTTAAAACAAAAGGACACAAGACTTGCAGTTACAATGGCACCTTCACAAGAATGGCTAACATCTTCAAAAGACTAAAGACTAAACAATTCTTACATGTTACAGATCACACTTTTTATTAAGAAAAGGTAAATAAGAACAGTACTAGCCAGATGGCCTACAGTTTGTATATACAGCCTATCCATCCCTAGGAGGGGAGAAAAGTGCCTGACAGAAAGAGTTCAGTGATGAATGACAACATTCTGTCAATTAATGCACAAATTTATGGGTTTCACTTTTGAAATTCACTTTTGCAAATTACATACAGAGAAGTATTGAAAAGTAATTAACTTTTTCACTTCCGTCATTCACTTTGTCTCATCCACATACAGAAACCTGAACTACCATAAATCACAAATGTAGCTTGATGTATGTTGCAGTATGGTACCTCACTTACTATCTTTAAGTATTTGGTTTCCCTTTCATCAATATCCTTGTAAAAGGAGATAAAAAGTAAAGGAAAACTTAAAAGATACGCAAGGATAGAATTACTATGCAACGTGTTTTAAAATCTTTTAATGGCTGCATTCAACAAAAAGACATTTTCACTAGCGATGATCACAAGCTAAGGGAGACACATGACAAAATTCTTGTTTTGAATCCCCACTTCTACTAAGCACAAGACTTTCGTCCACAGAAAAAAAGCTCTGCTCTTCAAGTTTATGCCAGTATACCACTTGTGAATCAGTCTATGGATTAATTATCCCAAATTTAACATATCCTTGACTGAAAGTAACGAATCATGTCTTCCCTTGAGACTCTCAAGACAGTACTATTGACTCACTAAGTGTGCTATTATTACTCTCCTGGCCACCCAGCAGATCAGGTAGATACAAAGCTTGATGCAAAGCCAACACCCCCACTTCAAAGAATAATTTATTAAGTTTGCCAGTTACTAGAGCAGCTGAAAAAGGCCTTCAGTAAGAGCCAGACCACACCCTCACAGCTTTAAACATTCGCTCAGCTGTCCTTCCACTGCATCCAACAGTGTCTCAAGTTTCAGTTGCATTTCAGAAACTTGACATAAGTTCATGCATACACAGAGGGACTATTCTTACCCTCACTTTTCTCTCATTATTTATTTTATTCTTGCCTCCCCATGTTTAAAAATAATTTGTTTTCAACTGGATCATAAAGTTGTCAGCACCAGGCATCCCATTTTCACAAGTCTGATAGCACTACTGTGCTCTGAGTACCTGACTCTTGGGGGGTTGGACTAGATGATCTTCAGAGGTCCCTTCCAACTCTGACCACTCTGGGACTCTGCCAGAAGTTTTTAAGGAAAAGAATCTGGAACCCAACTGACAGGACACAAGTGAAAACTACTAGACATCAATTCCTATGCAAATAAAGGAATCCAATATTTGATTCTTCAAATTGGTAACAATGTCATATCTAAACTGAGCTTTTATTTAAGACATTACATGCATTTCAAACTGCATATCACATGACTGACAATGTCATGTGATGTTTCATTAAGTATTCAATCAAAATTAGTAAGTTCTGTAAATAAGAATTCTACACACACTTTAAAGAGTATGCATTTTGTCCCTAATGCAAAACTAACATGTAAACACTATTCTTACTTACACTGAGTGTGCAAAATAGATGCAAGATGCAAAATACCATGAGTGGTACAACTGCCCCTAAGAGTTCTTGTGAACTGATTTTTCATTCTTTACATATTGGTAAAGAGTGTTTAAATATTTTTTCCTGCTTTTGCATTTTGCATATTGAAACAGATCTTAATTCAGAACAAAATATAACTTGCATAATCAGGATTATTAAATTACCTTGATGAAAAAGGGCCTTGATATATTGCAGCCTTGCTTTAGGTAAAAATCCTAAATCCACTGTTCCTAACCAAAAACACATACAGTGGTAACTTTGAAGAAATGAAGAGAAATAAACAAAATATCCCTCTGAAAAATCAGGTTCTGTGTGTTTCTCCCTCCTACCCTACTAATTAAATTTCAATAGTTAAATTCCTTTCACCTGCAAAATAGGATTTCAAAAGTTAATTGATACAGTATTGACTTCAAGGTCTGAGGAAATGACAGCTCTTCTCTTTTATCTGCAAGCCACAGAGGAATGCAGAGATAAAACTGAGACTCTGACAAGAAGCAAAGCCAACTGAAAGGATGTCAGTCTAACCCTGCTAACCAGGAAAGCTCCAAAGTAGAGACACTAGAGTCAATACTGGAGGACAATGAAAACACAGCAGAATTAAAGGCTTCTCAAGAACAAAAACCACAAAACACCTTATAAAGGATCTCTTTCCAGGCTCTAATCCTTGATGACAAAGCTGTTTGGTCAGGTTAGGAGGCTAGAAAACACAGATGAAACTCTCAGAAATTATTCCAATACTCACAGAACAGCAGCAAGAGAGGCAGTGAGTCACCAGAAGCTCCTTTAGTGCTCAGTGCTACACTGAGCACCCTTCAGTGAAGCAAGGTCTCTAGTTCAAAGAAAAAGGAGATGAAGCTCTGCAGGAGAACATTTCTATTATTCTCTGTTAGTCCTCAGACATAAACATCTTTTATAGTAGACAAAACTACAATGAGTTTCATTAGTACACAAGTACCCATTAACAATCAGAAACAGTAGATTTCAGAGTTTCAATTGTGAGACCTTAGAAACACAGGGAGTATGAGAAGGAAAGGACTTCTGAATAGAGCTGAAGCTGAGCCTGTTTAAATTGATCCTCAAAGTTGTTGAATTTGAGCATTTTGATGGACAATAGAGTAACTGGACAGACTAACAATCTTCTACTGCAAAAAGGTTGTCTTTCTAGAAAAGGGGTGGACAGTCTGAGGTATAATTACTGCACTGTAATTGCATCCAAGTATAGCTTACATCCACCTAGTTTGATCAAAAAGTCTCAATTTACACACAATTTAAAATATATTTGTACAATAACAGACATGCAGCTAGTATATTTGCAAATACAACACCCACCCTTTTTGGTGTTGCTTTTTCAAACATCACAGTGATTACAAAGTGAAGCCCTTGCAAAAAAAAAAAAAAAAAAGCCTCAGTGATGCTGCTAAAGATGTTTTAAATAATCTTCATTCATCCATTTGCATGTATTAACATGGTATCTAACCATTTTGTGCAACAGGAACTGCAGTATTTTCCATTGACAAATAGAACAGTACTTCTTAAATGAGCCGTTAATTTAGTATTTCACTGTAATGAAGAAGGCATGACCATAATACTCTTCTAATTCAACTCTAAAAAGCAATCTTCATGAAAGATAACTTTAAAAAAGCCCCAAATAAAAATATTTGCATTCAAAATGCTTTGCTACCATAGAGTTTAAATATACTTTTTTTTTTTTTTCCAACTATAGACCTAAAGACAGAAATTAAGATACAATGTTCTGGATGCTTAATTTAATAATTTTTAGGATCTGATTTTCAGAGTTCTTAGCCTCATATAACATTCACAAAGCAGAATTTCCAGCCGACTTTAGAAGTAGGTCAGTGAGAGCTCTCACCAGAGCCATCTTTGCTTGGCCCTCACTCCTCCCAAACCATTAGTCTGCCTAATCTCCCTGACCAGTTTCAGAGTCCCATCAATTATCTACCTTAAAGCACATAGACAGTATATCTTCAGTTTGAAGAACAAAAAACAAATTTCCAAAATACAACTGTTAGAAATTATTTTTCTCATTAACAAAATTTTCCTAAGAAAGTTTAAAGAGGTCAAGCATCTAAGCAACTGCACAGCGCTAGACAAATGTCAAAACATTTGTTTCTTCAGGATTTCAATATCATGTGAATTTTAATAAAAACTATTAACTTAACCTGAAGATACCACTTTGGTCAGGCCTCCAACAAACAAGGTGCATATATATACACACAAAATGTTCGGTTTTCTTAAAAAGGTAAGCATCCATGTGATTTATGTCAGAGCTATTATTGCTGCAGGCACCATGCAGAAAAAGAGATGCATCCTGGTGATGACAAGCCAGCTTACTACATAGTTCTTGCTGTTGTAATAAATTAAAGGGCTACCTCCATTATTTCAATGCAAAAACCCTTCGGATTATTTTCAAAGCTTACTAACAGTACCCTCCATAGAGGATGGCACTTAGGACACTATTATTTAAAATCACCTGTAGTTATCTGATACCATTTCAGGATTCTTTAAAAATATACAATTGCTGATATTCTACAAATTATAAGGAACAATGACCCGAACTCTGAATCAACCTATATTAATTGTTATTAAGAAAGATCTAAAAGACAAAAGTTCTTTAGGAATGCGTTCTCCAAATATATACCCCAAATCATGTCTATTACGTTGCCAACAGACCCATCAACAGCTCCATGTAGCTCAGATATGCACCAGACAAATAACACTCCACCCTGACATAGCGAACTTAGAACCCTGGACAGCTGATAGCTTCACACAAGGGACAAAAGGAGCTTCAGAAGTTCTGGGATCAAAGCAAAGGAACTGAAAATCAACAATGGCTAGCCCAAATGTAAACAAAATTGTTTCCACAGGCCTCTAAAATGCCAGTTCTTCTTAAATTGACTAAATATCAAAGTATATTATAAAGCAATAGTAAGTCATCCAATAAATAAGCCAATTTCAGCAGAGGCAAGGTACACAGCAGTCCTATCTTGTAAGCTCAATCTTCAGATTGCTCAGAGCTCATTCCAGCCTGACCTTGAATGATCCCAGGGATAGGAATCTGAGATAGTACTGAGAAGCTGCATAGACAACAGAGAAGCTGCACGGAGTTGCTAGAGATCCCACAGAATGCCATTTGTACCAGCCCAACAACACTGAACACAAGGACGTTTTTACGTAGTTTCATAATGGTCAGAGGCGAAACTCTTTGACAATACATAGGGTCTTGGCCTCTTGATAAAGCATCTGTTTCAGCAACTTCTTGAAGAAAGATCCAAAAGAACACACTTCTTTCCTTGAGGCTGTATTACCAAACCTAGTCTAGGTCCTGAAGAAGTTAAACCTTGTCTACTCTTAAAGAATATAATTGAGAGGCACACTGGAAGGGACAAGCTATATGTATGCTAAACAGATGATTCACTGTTGCAAGACACTCCATAAAATAGCCACATAATCTACTTAATGACAGAAAAATAGTTATTACCTGTACATCCAAGAACCTCACCAGCAGCAGATCTGACTTTTCTGATTTTAAGTAGATCACAGCTGCTACAACCCAAGATGATACAAGAGACTTTGCCTCATGAACATGCACAGAATACATCCAAAGGTAAGTATTAATAATAGATTTCTCAACAGCAAGCTTGCTCTTTTATTGTCACCCTATTTATTGAAGTTGTCTCAAGTTTAGAATAGGAAAAAAGTTCCTTCACTCAGCAACAGAAAGTAAAAGAAGTAGAATATATTAGAATGATGGAACCGTTTAGGTTGGAAAGGACCCTTAAGATCATCTAGTCCAACTGTAACCTAACACTGCTAAGTCCACAACTAAACCATGTCCCTAAGCACCATGTCTACACTCTTCTAAATACCTACAGGGATGGTGACTCAACCATTTCCCTGGGCAGCCTGTTCCAATGCTTGACAACCCTTTGGTGAATAAATTTTTCCTAATATCCAATCTAAACCTCCCCTGGTGCAACTTGAGGCCATTTCCCCTTGTCCTATCTTCCATATATTGGTAGAGGGTATTCTTCCATAGCTCCCAAATGGCACAGCAAGGCAATTTGTATTGAAGTTAGTTCCCGTGTCTCTGAAAAGGGATAAAATAAGGAATGGAGCCAGAAGGAGGAAAAGAAGGATAAAGGGACAGAGTAGCAAAGGTCACGAATACTAGGTACCTACTGTCTAAAATTTAACTAAAATGAACTATTCAAGAATACTTACTGGGTGCAAACATTTTAACGTACTGAAAAGCAGCCAATTCTAAATAAAGAGAGAATTAGCAGGCGAGAAATTAAGAACATACTTCTCATTATTGTTGGCTATGAGAAGAGGTAAAGAGAATTTTCCAGCCTTCCATAAGAGATCACAGTAGATGCAACAGATTAATCAATTCCCAGGAGAAAGAGAAGGGGGGGAAAAAAAAAAAAAAAAGACAGAGAGAGAAGTCTGATCCTGATCCAACGTGTAGCTTGGACAGGATCTCTATGAAACCTACACTGATGTATATACCAAAACAAAGAGCTAAATGGAAAGGTAAGTATGGATCATTAGAGACAGGACTGCAGAAAGCTTAAAGATAGGTACTTCAAGGTGCTTTTGAACATATGGCATACAACATCAGTCTACAACAGTTACCTTTTTTATAACTATAGCTTTTTTTTTTTTTTACTTCCCATGTCTACTTATAAAGAAATGGCCCACGGTCACAAGTGAAAATTGATCATTTCTTAGATCCTTTGATACAGGCAATAAGAGAAGGCAACGATGTATGTCAATGGAGCCACTGGTTGCCATAATTGCCATAAAATACTCAGCAAACCACCCCCTGCAAGTTCTTAACCGGGCTTCTCGCCTTTCAGGATATGCAACTCTTGATAGAGATATTCTCTGTACTGTAATGCAGCACTAAAACATCTGCTTCCCACATGATTTATTTACAAATAAGTCAACACACTTTGAGGCATACTCAGAAACAGGACACGAGGGAATGAAATAGCCAATGTGTAGAGACTCCATAGTATATCAGGTTACTGTCTAAAGACTTAAAGGGGAATCAGAACAGGGCAGCCACAGGCACAAGATGGTACTCATCAATAACATCACTGACTAGTTATACTTTTACCATAACCACATGGCATACTGCTTTCTTCAAACTGACTTTATAAACTACCAAGTTTCATTATGACTCAAGATAATCTACCAACTAAAAAATACTCCAGTCTGAATTTTCCCTGATCAACTGCATGGTGGTTTTTTTTCCTCCAACAGATGAACTTGTCTGTTGAACTATGAGCATATGTCTACTATAAATGATTCAGAACTGAAGATTTTGCCTTCTTCTAAAGATTATTAATTATCTCTGATGGAGCAGCAAAATTTCATTTGTCCACAGCTAGATGCCATATGGGAGAGGACTACAAACTATTTTCACCACTGACATATCACTGGATCTTAAAATCTATTAAACCTTGCCACAGCTAGAGTGTTTAATACTTTGACAAGCAGCTACATTTACAAGCTTGGCTATTTTCTGAAGACTAAGTTACATTCTAGTAGATCAGACTAACTGCAATTTAACCATTAAAAACACTTTGCATAGTAATCAAAAGGTTCAAGAATGTGACGATCTGATTTTAAAAAAAAAAAAAAAAAAAGAGAATTACACAATGTACCCAAAGCAAATCAGCATCCACTAATTATGCTATATTCCAGCTTCCTTATATGAAAGCATCACAAATAAAACACTAACACGTGGTTATCTCTAAACAGTTAATTATAGATATCATTAGTAATAAAAGATTAAGAGACACATGCTTATACCCCAAAACAAACCATTTCTAGATTTACATTAGTCACCCTAAAGGAATTGGAAAGATATTCCAAATGATACGCTAAAGAGATTTCCTTTACAGAAGACCAGTTAACTAAGACTTTATCAGAAGTATTTTTTGCACCAAATCAAAAAACTCTGAACATGGAGACCAGATAACAAGAACCAACAGAAACAAACCATTGTTACTATAGTATTTGTATACAGCATCTACAAAAAATTTTATTTGAGCAGGCAGATGGTAGATAAAGTTTAAGTAGGCTCCACGTTTGATTCCCTCGCTATTAATAGAAGCCTTGGCTGTGGTGGCCAAGGTTATATCAGGCTAGATACACTCCAGCTTCCTAAATCTACCACAAAGGCCTCCTAACTTTAACACATAGAGCATTACCTTTGTAATTGTGCAATTGATTTGTATACTCAAAGCTAAATCAGTTTCTCTAAACACACTGCACTGAAGCAATTCAAGTCAACAGATAAAACTCTGTGCTTGCACACTTAAATGTTTTTACACTGGTTTAAGCTTAACTTTGTCTTGCATAGCAAACAAAGTTTCTAGTTCACTTAATTGCACTGGCTTAACATCAATGCTTTACATAAGCAACCTTATGTCCAGGATCTCCATATACTGTCATTTATTGTCCTTCTCCATGTTCAGGAGGACTGGAAAATCTACAGCTCAACTCAGGAAGTGTTGTTTCTGAACTTACAGTATGGAATTCTTTCTCTAGAACAATCAAATCTCCTGAGAAGACCTACCTCAAACCCTAAACAATTTACTCTCAAATTCTACTATTAAGTAGTATGTAGGCTAAATATAACAGAGAAATTGGAATATTCTTACTCCCCCAGGGTTTACACCTGTTTACACTACAAATTTAGCAGCTTTATAAATTTATTCTTTATTAAACCAGCTTTCCTCCAGAAGAAAACTGTTTATAATAGGAAAAGAAAATTGTGAAATCTATTAAGTCTGGGATTAGAAGAGCATCTTTTTAATATCTACCTACAGTATGTAACTTTGCCTGGGCTCTGTTAAAATCCTACCACTAAGAGGAGCCCTAAATATATCCCACACTGAGCACTGAAAGAAATTACAGTAATTTTATTTTTTCTTACTTCTTAAGATCAAGGGGAATCACTTCAGTGTTTCAGAATTACTTCAGTAATACTGAGGCAAGTACAATCACTATAAGTTGAACAAGAACTAATACAGAAAGAGTCACTTCAGGGGCAGCCCCCTGAAACCACTGAGGTTCAACAAAAACAAGAGGAAAAAAATTATTCCATTGGAGGGAGTCTAACAATAAGAAAAGATTCCACCAAAAAGGAGGAATGAAGAAATTACCAAGTTGGATATTAGGAGAAATGAAGGGGGAAAAAACCTAACAAGAAACAAAGAATGAAGCCTCCTCAAAGTCTCAAGCAGGAGCATGATGACACAAAGAATCAGAGCCAAGATGACAACAACCTTCAAGCAACAGAAAAAGTGGAGTAAATGAAATCTCTAAGTAGAAATGGAAAAAGAGAAGGAATTTTAAAATATTGAGTAATATAGAATTACACATTGTAAATGTTAAAAACATTAAAAGATCCAAAGAAAATGTTTCAGTATTTCTACACGTTCCTAGCTTTTTCTGCTAGGTATGCCACAACTCAGGGTTTACTAGCAAAAGATGAGGTGGCTTTTATGAAAGCCATCTCACCAAGACTATTGGGGCAGAGACTATTCTAAGAAGCTACTCAGAAAAGAAACCTCACTCAAGCACTCCAAACTGTCTTCTGGTGAAGTCTTTAGCTCTTTGATGGATGAACAGGATCACAACGAGATCCAAAAAGATACTCAGTTGTGAAGCTTACTGGCTAGGTATCACCTC
This sequence comes from Chaetura pelagica, assembly GCF_000747805.2. Classification (NCBI taxonomy): domain Eukaryota; kingdom Metazoa; phylum Chordata; class Aves; order Apodiformes; family Apodidae; genus Chaetura; species Chaetura pelagica. The sequence continues at coordinate 11,170,806 of NW_009952974.1, read as the reverse complement.
CACTCAATAACTGGCTGACTGATCTTTCCTTTTACAGTTGAGTACAAAGGAAACAAAGGAGGGTATAATGAGGTCCCACACTCTTCTTCTGACCAGGTACTTAAGTCTTGCCTCTAGCACGTTTGCACACTTACAGAATACCAAGGCCATTTGACTTCCCCAAAACCCTGCTCTGTTGTACCCATCCAAGAGTTACCAAATTCCTTTATTTAAAGCGGCCAACAGCAAAAACACAAGGCAAGCTGAACC
>NW_009952974.1:11170212-11170537 GCF_000747805.2 Chaetura pelagica | reverse complement strand
TCTTACTCAGTTTGTTCATTTTGCCATAATGCCTCCCGTGAAGTCCACAAGCGTTTGGACAGGCTTCACGGTTAGGTGTGGTTAGGCCCAGGCAGCCAGCTAGGAGCTGGCAGGTACGGCCTCCCGTGCACTCTGCCTGAAGGCAGGCGCTGGGTGCAAGGGCAACGAGATTTGCATAGGCGTCCTAAAAAAAGGTACACGCCAATCAACAAAGAAGAAAGCCACTTCGACAGACTCCTGCTGGGACTGGCGGCCGGGAAGGTGGGGCTGACCCCCGGGCCCGGCCCGGGCGCCGTTTCCACAGAGCCTCCCCTGGCCCACAGCC
>NW_009952974.1:11162777-11167792 GCF_000747805.2 Chaetura pelagica | reverse complement strand
GAGCGGCCTCGCTTGTTCGTTCCCCCGTCAGCTCCGCCGGATCCCGGGAAGCGGCTGCATGAGACCCCCTGGGGGATGCTGAGTGCAGAGGGGTTTTCAGTATAAAATAACGTGCATTTTATTTATATTGCTGTAACGGATTACCTATTCTTCTCCTTAGTTAAACTGATAAACATGAAGAAATTAAAGCTTAAAGAACTGGAAAGCTGCCTTCAGCAAGTTGATACTTTTGAAAGCCCAAAAATACTCCTTGAACAGTATCCAACAAGACCTCATATCGCAGGTAGAGGTTATGTACAGCCCTGGCATCTCTTTTACTTGTTCTTAATCAGCACTTCAGAAGTATTCTACTGCATTAGCTCCTTTGAAACCTTTACACTAGAAGTAGTTAATGAACGGTATCCAGCACGAATGTAAATATATTTTAATAATCTGTTAACTTCCTTTTATTAGAAGTATACTTTTCTTGCACAATCCAAAAATCAAGTAAATCGACTTAAATGATAACACTGTGATAGAAGCACCTTAGTCTGTAAATGAAAAACCTGAAATGCATGTAATTGCACACAAAAACCAGTAAAAGTGGATACACAGACAGCCATACTGTAATGATTTGTTCCAATATTTTGTCTTCCTATGGCTTTTCCCCGAACAAATTTAGGTACATACTTTTTTTTCACAAAGAATAGAGTTCTATGTGAATAGTTCTATTTCTCCACCAAAGATCTAGAGTTCTAGAAGTTGTCAAAATGGTTTTGACTTTTTATCACATATGAGAATTACAGACAGTGAGAACAGCAGGTTAATTTTGCATGAAAAGAAACCTTTAGTTCAGTCTTCTGAAGGCAGCAGTAGCTTTTCTTGATTAATCAGATGCGTATTTTATATTATTGACCTGTGTGGTTTTCCCCCCCCAGCATGTATGCTTTATACAATTGACAGTACTTTTGATGATATTGAAAACAAAATGATTGCAGATTTAGGATGTGGCTGTGGCATGCTCAGCATCGGAAGTGCAATGTTAGGAGCAGGGTAAGTATTTAATGCTAAGTTCTGATCATTGTTTTTTCTGGCATATAAAAGTAGAAAATAAGATGAGAAAACAGCAGTGCTGAACTAAGCGGATTTTAGGTACCTAATCTGACACATAATTAGGCTATTTAATACATGTAGACAGTCAATAACCATTCAAATAGTGAGAGGTGGACAGTAGCCATGAACATCAAAGCCATAATGTTTACTTTCCCTGAAGCACTAGATGAACACATTTTACAACTTCACAAACTTTAAAATATTGAGAAGGGGAAACATGCAAATACTTGCATTTTCATCAGCACTGAATGTGTAGTGTATGCTTCTTACATTTCCTAGATAAAATAAATTGTGAACACAGATCCCTTTTGAGACTTTACTATAGAATTTAAACACAGTTTTAGTTTGCAAGAGACTAATATGTGGCACTTCTTACTTCCAATAGATTGTGTGTGGGGTTTGACATAGATGCAGCTGCACTGGAAATATTTAATAGCAATATTGAAGACTTTGAGCTCACTAACATCAACATGGTTCAGTGTGACGTCTGTTCTTTATCTGACAGCATGTCAGACACTTTTGACACAGTTATTATGAACCCTCCGTTTGGTACCAAGCATAATAAAGGTTGGTAATTTTGAAAGTCAGTTAGAAATTATTAGGAATGAAACAGCAAGGGAAAACTCTGAAGGAACCATCTCCCTTCTTTATTACAATTATCTATTGTAATTACCTAGAATTTTAATGATCTGGATCAGTATCCTAAAGACAGATTAACAACTTTCAACATTGCAACTAACAACAGCTGGTCCTGAAATAAAGAATATACTTTCATATCTCAGTTATTTTTCTGTTTTACTAAAGTGATTGGGTAAGCTTTAGAAATATTTGTGTACGTTTCTCAAACTTCTATTACTCCATAAAAACTGAAGCATGAAACAGATCTTTAAATCCTCTAGTTTAAGCTTGGATTTAACAATTCTAGTAATTTCATAATTCTTTTAGGAATGGATATGATTTTTCTGAAAACTGCTTTACAAATGGCAAAAACAGCTGTATATTCCCTTCACAAAACCTCCACACGGCAGGTAAGTCATTCATTTTAGTAGGGGGGAGCATTAACAAGGCATTGAACTAGCTGGCATTAACAGGGTTGTCTAATTTCACCTATTAGTTCACACCTTTATGGGATATGAAACTTGTTTTGGGTAAATACTTAATCACTTCAAATAACTGATCTCACATCAAGGTAAGTATGCAATCTAATGTTTCAGCTTGAAAAACAAAAGCACAGGAGACTTCTTAAGTACAGGGGCATAGTTGTTTGTAAGACAGCATAGAAAAGAGCTTTTAAAGCTACCTTGTCTATTTAATATTGTAGCACATTCAGAAGAAAGCAGATGAATGGGAAGTGAAGATGGAAGTCATAGCAGGTAAGATTAATTTGTTGTTATAGAAAAAAAATTGTTTGGGGCTAATATCTATTAAGTCTTAACAGCCAGTATCTTCCCAACTCTTAAACATGACCAGCTGAATGCTTTCTGCAGTCATACAGCTGGAGATGTGGAAGTTGCACGAGTGCTTGAAACACAACTGCATTCCAGCCAGCCACTTACTGTCTGACATGATTGGCTTAAATGTTTAGTCATAATCTAGTCCAGAGGTCAAAACAGTTATCCAGTCAGGGGAAACAGAGGTGGGCAATAGAAGAACATGGGTATAGGATGTAAGCCAGTTGACCTAGTAGTCATTCTGTTGTAACAAGCATTCTTTGTGCTGTTCACAGAACTTAGATACGATCTACCAGCATCATACAAGTTCCATAAGAAGAAGTCAGTAAGTATTAAACCAAACATAACTGAGAAAATGCTGGTTCGCACTAGGGAGGTAAATAAATTCTACTTAATAAGTTGTAAGTTTCCCCCATCTGTATGATCACAGCACTTGAGAGACGGCCACTATGACGGCATCAAGTTCCATTGCTTTCACTACTTTTTATAGTTGAAACAGGGGAAAGAATAATTGTAATGCAGGTCAAAACTACACACAAAAATTAAAGCCAGCACTGCAACTAGATGTAAAAAAGCTAAAGGTAGCCTCCTTGACTCAACTTTTAATAGTAATTTGCTTGATCCTATCTGTAACTGGAACTTATGACTGAACTAAGTAACTACAATTTTACAGCTATAGCATTACTGCAGTGTTCTGTGCTCTGTACTGGACATAGCTACAGCTAGTGAAAACCCTCCTAGAACCATCTTAAGAGGCAGCAGGAGGAAGCTGTGCGCTTCCTCCCACAACAGAATACCTAAGTCAGGATTGCTGGAGTATGGAAGCTTAAGCCCACAGGCAAATCCCTGGGTCCTGAATGCTGGCCTAGAAGAGTTTATCATATTACTATAAGGAAAGTAAAGAGAATCCTGGAGTAGACTAAGCAAGGCTGGAAGATTATTAACTATTTTGAGTAGCAATGATTATAAGTTTTACTCATCTGAACCTGTTCTCTTGGTAACTTGAACTTAAATGATAGAAGTCTGTCCTTCAGCTTTGCTACTTCACACTTAAGGGCTTTATACTACATAAACATCCAGGCTTCAGTAATAAGCAGTTTTAAGTTCTGAATTTATTTGCAGCTGCTATTTAACGTAACCACAAGATTACAAAGTCCAGAATCTTTTACATCTGAATGAGGTGCCAGAGATGTTAAGAGGATCTGACAGTATAAACAAAACTGTAAATATAAAAGAGTTTTCCAGGGTGGTATGTTAAGAATAAGCATGCTTCTTAAAAAAACAAACAAACAAAAAACTGTAACCCAACAAAATGAAGCTTTCCTCTCATTGTAGGTTGACATTGAAGTGGATTTCATTAGGTTTTCTGCCAAGAAACTCCTGAACTGAGGCATGTATTTAAAGCCTATTGAAAATGAAACAATAAACCCATTTTTTTAATTATCATGATTTTAGTATTACTGATCTCCATCTCCATTTTCTGTTTTCAGTTGTTTTGGTGCAGGTTCTTCTTTTTCTGTTTCATCTAGTGGTCTCTTTTTGGGACTTGTAGGTTCTGCAAGATTGAACGTGTAGTCATTTATGGTGAAATAAAACAATTTATTATTACCTGAAATCTTCTGAAAAGACAAACTCTTCCTACCATGTATGTTCAAGGATAACTCACAGTTTATCCACAAGCACTGCTATGCTAGAGGGGTTACTTATTACTGTGGGCAATTAAGAAGATGAAAGAATATAATCTATCAGAAGTAGATTTCACTGAGTCTTGTTTAAGCAGATGCCATAACTAATGAACAGAAGCTTAACTAACTTCAGCTTCTCCAAGCTAAATGCCAACATGCAGAACTATTAGTCTTCTCATACCCTCAAGGAAAAAAAAAATAAATCGCCACTCAAGAGACTAAGTCTGTTCAGTTATGTAATGTTCCTGACAAACATCATCTTTCAATGCAGAATGCTTTGAGGTGCCTTGCAGAACAGTCCCAGCTATCTAGTAGTTATTTTAATATGCTTTTTGGACAGTTCTGGAAGGAATTGAGCAGAAAACCCTTAGAAGTTTCTTTACTGATACTGACAGAGGACAGAAATACATTACAATGTAAGGCCAAATCTTAAACACACTTATCCAGAAAGTAGCTCCATGTACTAATGAAGCTGCATCCAGGTCACAAAATAACATACCTGTTTTAGTATCATCTTCGCCGCCATCTTCTTCATTCTCAAACTTTATTTTCTTGCCCTGAAACTGTACTTTCCCTTTGTGTCCACCTTGAGGTATCTTTCCCCCTCTTCCTTTTCCTTTCATTTTGCGTCCTATGAATGTAAGACATCAGGAACTTTTTATCATTTGTCTTGTAACTGGCAAGCTCAAAATAATGATTTACAGTTAGTGTGTAGTACATATTCACTATTTACAGTTACTTTGACACAACACCACTTCTAAGACATTTTAAATGCTTAAACCAATAA
>NW_009952974.1:11156812-11162746 GCF_000747805.2 Chaetura pelagica | reverse complement strand
TCTTCCAATATTTTTTTCAGAGCTTCTTTTTCTGCATCTCCTTCTAGCACTTCCCATGTAACATCCTTGTTCCGAAGCTGTAAGTTGCCATTATGTTCTGCTTTGGCTTTTTCCAGAGCTTCTTTTGCGATATCCTTAAATAGGATAATTCCCTTAAAAAGAAGAACAGCATTTGCATTTAAATCTTACTGAAATAACACTAGAATGATGAACAACCTATCATGTGAGGTATCTTGGTGAGTTACTCTTACGTTATGTAAAATATGCCTGGACTGATGCAAAACTCTTAGACTGTCCTAACAAACAGTCTCAGTCTCAGTTTTGAACTTAGTACCTGAGAAGACTGGAACCTTTATATGCTCTTCTGAAAAAAAATAAGGGAATAATTAAATTCTCCAGATATTCTGCAATTCCACAAGCCAAATAAAGTTTCTTATTTGATTAAATATGAGAAGTATTTAATCTTTCTGTTTCAAACTTTAATACAGAGATCTTAATTCCTTGTCCAAGATTCTACTAACCTCCTTTGCACCTCTGACAAAGTGTATCCATTTGATTTCTCCATGATCAGAAAATACTTCATGGAGATCTTCTCTGCATGTTTGATCATCTAGATCACCAGAAAACTTCAAAAGACATCCTGTCTTTTCTTCCAGAGACTTCTAAATTAAAAATAAAATAAAATAAAAAATCCACATTTTTGTTCAATTCTTTTAAAACATGCTAGTGTTAAACAAGCATTTGAAGTCACCTTGCTTAGCACCGTCAGTAACCCAAGCATTCTTCCTGTGTAGCTTATTTATGCTGATAGACATATTTTGCATGTGGTATGTCCCTCTTTTTTTTTTTTAATTTTATGTGCTTACTATGATAATTTATGTGGAGCTTAGGAATCCTTTCCCTTAAGGGTGTTACTCAAAATTTTACAAAAAAATTCTTCTGAAAGCTGACACTTAAGGTTAAAAATCTAAATAAAATACTGATTAAATCATTACTGGATCCTTTAAATACCACAGAAGAACAATAATCTCAGTGGTGCACTTAGGATCACTTCTGAACAGGTAAACATGCCTAACAATTTAAATTCAGTAAATGGTCCTTTAAACAAAATTAGTCTCTTGAAAGTAACATCAAATACCATGAAAAAAAAATAAATCTTTCTCTAGGTTAGTTGGAAAAGCTGAATTGATGTTCTATGAAGTGCTCTATATTACAGAATTTCAACCTCTGAATATCCCACATTAGCTTTACAAATGTAGCTGCAGGAGCATTTTTATGATGTGTGGACTGAAAACCCATACAAAAGCAAGCATTGCAGAGTTTTCATGTATAGAGATTTAAGAAACCCATACCATTTCAGCATCTGCTGCTTGTTTCTGTTTTTCTTCTTTTTCCCTGTAGAAAAGTTATATTAGTTAATAGTGGGTTAAGGTGTGGTCAGGTGAGCAAAAACAGGCATTTCAAGTGATAATTAATGACTTACTGTTTAGCTCTCGCTTTAGCTTCTACTTTATTTTGTCTCCTTTCTTCATTCTTCTTTGTACAATATTCCTCCCTTCAATAGAATATAAGAGAAGTTAATACCACTTAAAGTACTTCAGTATAATGACTTTGTAAGACAGCAGTAGCCAAGAACAGTTGAGGTTATCTTTCAGAGCTGATATACTAGCCTCCAAGAGGTGCAGCTGTCAATACCTTTACAACAGGATAGAAATGTACATTTCTCAGGTCATCAGGTTCTTGTCTAAATCCACTCCTGACCATTATTAGTTCATACATCAGTAAAGTGGACTTACTTGAAAAGTACTATCAGGTCTGTGTCTTTGTACTTTTGGTTTGGGATCTCTGTAAACTTCTTAGCAGATTCAACACTATCAAAAACTGCAAATATTGAGCCCTGTTAAATGGTAAAAGACATTCAGTGTTAGAGTGAAGGAACAGAATATTGTCCAGGGTAAATCCCTGCCCTAGGTCTAACTGTTCATTGCAAGAGTTACCTTAAATGTTCTCTGCAATGTTCTCCTCATTTGAATGTTTTCAACTGGACCTTTATCCTCAAGCCATTCTTTGATATCATCAAGAGTTGCATCTAGTGGAAAGCCTTTCTGCAAGAGAGCAACAAGCTTCAATTATATGCAACAAACTGACACTTAGAAATTATAACCTAGTTAGAATGAGTTAATTCAAGCTCAACTTAGTTTTCAGTTAGTGTCATGCAGAACAACACAGAGCAAAGCATCAAGTTTACTTACAACATATACAGATCTGTTTTTAATTGCAGCCTTGTACTGGTCATTTAATTCAGGAAGAGGTTTGTTTGGAGATCTTCTGATTTTAGTTTTGTCTTCATTTATTTCCATTAGACCAGTCTTGGATTTCCTTAGTGCTTCTACAATAACACTAAAATCTTTTGAAAGGCGACTTAACCTAGTGAGTAAGCAGACAAGAGGTTACTACAAATACATAGGCAAAGCTGAAGCCAAATGTTAAAACAGCAATATGAGTTGTACATGCAGACCAGGGATATTTGGCCCCAAACAGAGATAAGTAGCTGGAAGCTACCCTTCCACCCAGATTAGTTGTGCTTGGTTTTACCTGTTGAATTTGATCATTACTTCTAAAGGCACCCAACCATCATCTTGTTTGATCTGTTCCTTCAAGAACTTGTCTCTTGGTAGATTGTGATTGCCAAAATAGTACTGTAAAAAAGAAGGGAGAAGGGGGCTTGAGATCTCAGTCTTTAAAAGCTCATTTTCAGTTGACAACTTACTGCAGTGGATTGAGACATAGCAAAATTCATAAATATGAACAAATCATAAATCTGAAATGATCGTCTTATTACTAAATCATTGCTTTAACATTATACTTTTCCCAAAGTTAGCTGCAACACATAAACTGTAAAAAAACACAGTGCTTCATCCAACGGGACTAATGAGACAAAGACAGACTGCAAGTTTTTTTAGCAAAGGCATGAAGCTTCTTCTGGTCACATAATTATCAACCTGATCAAACTCTGCAGAGTCAAAAAGTTCAATTTGTCACAAACAGATTCAGGCTTTAGTCCTTCCTTAAGGAATGTATAACCAAGAATATCTGCCATACTGAGAAATCAGGCACACAGGCTCGAGTTTCCAGGTCTCGTTCAATAAAATACTGTACAATGTAAAAATTATTATTACCTGTGACAGATCTTTTTAAAGAGCTGAAGATTCAAGCCTAACTCCCTATAAAGTTAAATTCCCTACCAACTCCCTACCAACAAATGTCTCCAAAACTGCATCTCAATAGAGATTCCAAACTATAAATTAAACTTACCTCAATTTGCTGACAGATTTTGCTTTCCAAAATAGACATGTTTTCGCCATCTCCGTTTTCAGCCATTTTCAGCAGCTGTGTTAAAGAGAATTTAGAGCAAAGGCACTAAGTATTGAATAGTACTTTCTACAGACTCATATTTGTATAGTGTTGCATTTCACTGCAGCCAGATCTAAACAAGGTAACACACCAATTCTTCAGCCATACATTTATGCTCATGAGCCAACTTTAAACATGACTGCAGAACATCAAGGAAAAACTATTAAACAAGTGGGAAAAAAACCCAACAAGTAAAATACTTTGTTGTTTAGGCAGATTTAGATTGTGAAGAGTAATCCTTGAGGAAAAATGCAGCTTTATAAAACTGCCAGAAATTGGTTTGATTTCACTTTTGAACTCTGAAGCACAGGTTTCTTCCTTATCTGTTTGGGCACTATCACACTTGATAAATGCAATTATGGGAGATGAAACAGTTTCATGGCCCTCGGTTACCCCAGCTCACTAAGACTACAGGTGAAGGTGGGTTTGGACTCACAAGGCTTGCATGGCTTACTGGGAAATTTAAGCATACACATTCTGATCTTCTGCCACTCACAGGACAGTATCATCTTTCAGAGCATCAAGATGGAGTGACAATGCAGAAGTGGAGAACACTCCCCTGACACTCCTTGTCACAGGAAATTATGTTCTTCATCAGAACACAAGTCTGGCAGCACCATCTTATTTTAGTAGTTTAATTCACCAACCATTGTTCAGTCTACTGCAGTCTGTAGTATTCCCATTTCCTCCTCTTCCTGATCTCAAGGCTACATAGCCTCCTTTGACCTGCTTGTAGTTCTTCTTAATCTAGGCATTTACAGCCTTAAAATCTGCAGCCCGGTGTCCACTACTGGACTTACAATTGTACCAAACACCCTTAAAAGCATTATTTCAGCAAGTGTTAATTGACAGCTGTGCTCAGAATGTGATCCGTCTGTCTCTAAAGCACTTCACTAAAATCCAGGCTGTACTACACAAGCTAACAGTTGCAGTTCCTCTAGAGAGGTCTTGTATGAGCCACCCTGACTACAGGACACTGACTTAGTTCACCACCACATTCAGGTGCTGGTACTATCTTAACACTCCCCTATGATGTCTCCAACACCAGACTTGTGAAATAAACCAGTGTTCTATTTTACATTATAACTAGTTTGGTGTAATTTAATGCCAATCTATGGAGTAGACTCAGCTTTTTCCATTGTATGAACTAATTGACTACACTCCTTATGTACTACTGTAACACCTGATACAAGAGAAAGTTATCCCCCACTGAAGAAAGGGAAGAACAGTTCCTTTAGATAAATTTATGACTGACTTGATTCAGCTTGTAGAAAACACTAGTGATGGAGCTGTTAGGGCAGAGCATAAGAGGAGAAAAACCAACAACAAACAAACAAAAAGAAAAACCTTCCTATGGCAGCAATCAGTTGCAGTGGGTTAGTTTTGACATTCAACTATATCTTCAAGGTTGAAAAAAAAGTACTGAATGGCAGCTATGTGAACTTCTGCAGTGTGAAATACTGTCTGGCCTCCAGGGATGCTGTACCTGCTTGCTCCTTCAGTGGCTTTCTCTGTTTTACCTATCATACTGATTGGTGCATGGATTTTGTGGAGCAAGTTTTCCTTAATGCAAGTTGTTAAAACCTTGGGGCCTTTTGGCTGCATGCTGCTGAAGCACTGACAGTTGTCACACAGTTCATGAGGTGGAGATTACACAGAGGCAGCATGTCTGAGATAGTACAGTTACAAGAGAACCCACCTGTAAAACTTTGACTTAGCTTTGATTTTGTTGTTTAGAAAGAAACCCCTCCCAATCTGTCCAGGATAGCCTGGCTCTTCTAGCCTTAATTACAATGGAAAATTACAGTCAAGCTCTTTCACTGGAACAATTTGATCCCAGACTATATTAGATCATCCCAAAAGAACTCTCAAATGAATTTTCATCTTATCAATAATTTAGTTTCTGAGTCTGGACAAAGCTTAGTTGCAGGCTAACTGCTCCTACTGCTACTGTAACAGAGGGGAAGGCTTTATTTTAAAAAACAAAACCAAAACAGTATTCCCAAAAAACTAACATGGAAACATTATTCATGCAATGCATTGTTCAAGAACCTGTGTATGAGAGTTCTGAGCCTTCTGACCAGATTTATCAATATACAGCTTTTTATCTAAGGTGAGGATTAAAACTCACCACTCATTATCACAGATAACTTTCACAGTTGTCTTTCAAGGAGAATCTGTACAATACGACAGGATCTTACAAGAAGTAACAATAGAAATGTCGGCTCCTGAACCCTGTACCTACGCTAGGAGACCACCAGTTGGTTCCAAGACGCTTTTACAGTGCTACAGTGCTACAGCTACACAACCCCCCCCCTCAGCCCGCCCCAAGCCCCGTGGCAGAGGTTCCCGCCCAGTGGACACCCGGGCCCGGCAGCACCGGGAGCGCTGCCCTCAGCCCGCCCCAAGCCCCGCGCTGCTCCAGGGGCCGGCCCGGGACCCCGCGGCGGGGCAGCTGCGCTAACGCCCACCTGCACCCCCAGGACGGGCCGCAGCGCATCCCAGCCCCGCACCGAGCCC
>NW_009952974.1:11148984-11156245 GCF_000747805.2 Chaetura pelagica | reverse complement strand
GGGGCTGGGGCCGCGGGGCGGGGTGCGGGGGCTGCGGCCTCCAGCGTCCGGCCCGCCCCGCACGCCCCTCCTCCTCCCCGCGCCCGGAGCCGTGCCCAGGCGGACACCGGGAAGCTGGAAACGCGTTCGTGTTTCTAGCCCTGCCAGGACCACCCCCCCGGCTGTGCGGGGTTCCCTTCAGGTGCACCGTTAACCAGAAAAGTAGCTTAAAAACTGGCATTTGTACACTGATGCTGTATTTAGGTTTATTAAATACTACAAAGATTCACTTAAGTACTATAGATGCTACAAACATGGGGACCACGAGTCAACACTTTAATAAATAGTGTTGTATTAACAACTGATTCAACGTCTCCACCAGAATACAGCTCCGAGGGGCTGTTCACGTTCAATTATTTCTATTAAAAACACATCACACAGATGGCTGGAAGAGCCCTGAGCCACTTCCCAGAGGATGCACAAGTTACTGGCAAGGAGCCAGAATCCCTGCTCCTCTCACTGAATTTACATTCCTGCCAGTGCTCAAGACCTGACTCCTATGCACTCCTTGGGATGTGCTACAGGCACCTGCTAGCTCTGAAGGGCACCAATTTACTGTAGAAAATAGCCACAATTAAAATTTAACCATGGGTCTGAACTCATATACTCCATTCTAACACAAGGAAAAATCTCTCAAAACTTGGATTTACCTGAAGCCCCAGGGAGAAATCTCATTTCATCTATGCCAGACCAGCACGTGCTCCCCCATTACGCTGAGGCCAAGGAGCAGGGCATCCTCACCCGCAGGGTGCCCAGGACAAAGCAGACTCTGCTTCCCAATGTCCATGCTCCAACCCTGGCACACACTGTCCTTCACCAACATTAAGCACCTAGTTTAGACACAGGGCACAGGTGGATGCCGGGAGGTTTTGTTAGTCCTCACCTTGTTCTTACATCCCTTTGCCAACTTGTGACTGTTGGTGACAGGATATGGGCAGAAGGAACCTCAGGGCCAGCCACCAGCAGCTGTTCTGTGCTCAGGTTGTTTGACACACACGAAGCTTCACAGGAACACATTTTGCACTGAAAAATCACATACACGTGTTGAGTTCACTGCAGTTTTGTTCAATACAAAGATCACATTAATGTTCTTGTGATGTTGACCTTTAAATCTCCACCTGCCTTTAGACAATTCTTAGCTGTGGAGATTTTCATAAGAAACAAACTCTCCACACCTCTTTACAGTTTAGTCTAAAAACAAATTACATTTGATCCTTAAATAGCCCTCAGTGGGACAGATAATGAAGCAAAACTCTGAACCCACACACACGAGCTCCTAACATAGGAAGGTGACACAAAAAGACAGCAAAATGAGAAATATATATACACCACAGAACTCCACATCAAAGGTCACAGCTGAGTGCCACCTGCTACCAGCAGTTAAATGCAAATGAAAAATGGCATAAAAATGCAAAATAAACAAAAAAAAAATGTTGAAAATGCTTATGATCAAGAAAAATAAATATATACTTGGGGCTTACCTCCTTGGAAAGCTCATTTTAACATAGCTGTTAAATCCAAAATTTAATTTTAAATGGCAGTGCTGGTGTATGAAGTTCCATCACGTCCCATGGCAGCCCTGCATTGTCCCTGCCTCTCATGCCACTAGCAGCTGTTTCTGTGGTCATTTTATAAGCTGGACTGGGGACCCGATCCAGGCTAAAAGAGCCTCTCTGCTCCCCAAGGCATTTCTTTATTTGGATCACTGCTGTCAGACCACAAGGCCCCACAGCAGCTGCAGCCAGACCAGAGCAAGGGCAGCAAAGGTGGGAGGGGGAATGCTCTTCATAGCCACCTCCTTGGCACTGGGACGGCTATGCCATCTTATACTCTCCACACAACCCACGTGCTTCCTTTCAGGCTCAGTCTCCCCTCTATCCTGTTACTGATTTTCATAAAACCTGGTAATAAAAAAAAAGTGTCTTTTTAAGGCATATACCACCCTACAGAATGTAACTGAACCCAGGCAAGTGATTCCAGCCTTAGAGGGGAGCTTACACATGCACAGAAAGACAACACAGTTACACCTTGTTCCTTGCTCCCTCAGAGAACCAGGCTAATAACAAGCCCCATATTGCACTATCTGTAAAAGCTACAAGGAAAAAAACAAATCCTAAGAAGTCACTGCAATAAAGGTTCAATCAAACACATCTGAATTGCTACCTGCATGGCAAGCTGCAGAACAAGGACTGGTGAGAAGGCTGAGGATGGCAGGATCAAAACATCAGCTATTTATATGCTACACAAATAAAAATAATTTAAAAAATTAATGTAACAATTAAAACAATTTAAATCCTGCCAGCACTGGCAGTGCCACACCATGCTGGGAGCCGGCTGCAGGAGTCTCCAAGAGAAGAGGTGACAAAATTATTGCGACCTTCCTGCCCATCTCAAGTTGCCTTCCAAACAGAATTTTAAGATCTTGTATTACATTTTGAGAGAAATAATAAATCCAGTGGACTGCTTGGTATTCAATTTATCCATGCATAACATGTTTTGACAAGTTTCCTCAGTTGTCACCTCTGCTCAAGTCACATTTTAGCACTTTTAGAAAAGACCAAATGGTATTAAAAAAAATAAAGAAGTTTGTATATTAGGGAGACATTATGAACTTGCCAGTCTCTCTCACTTCCTCTTTCCATTCCACAAAGACATGTATCTTCAATTTGATGTTAAACAAATAGTTATCATGAAAAAGTTTTTACCTGAATGAATAAATAAATAAATAAATGATTTCACCAATTCCATGCATCAGCCAAAGAGCCCACTGCAAAGCCATGCAGAGTCGTTTTGTTGTTTCTCACGGGCCCTGCTAGTCTAAGAATGGCTAAGTGAGCACTTTTATCAAGCTACCTGTACTGCAGAGCACTGTTTTCCTTCTGCAAAATTAGTGCACACTTTCGTCTTGTGCTCAGGGGCCACTGCATGACATTTCTTCTGTCATTCCCAGCCTGTGCTCTTCTCTGTTCTGCCATTTTAAGTTAGAATTAGAGGCATCCTATAACTGCCCATGATTTCTGGATGTAATAATCTGGTTAGCCAAGTGAAATTGCTCTCTATATACCACACAATTAGCTTGTGGCAGTGAACTATTTCTGCAGCTACCTTTGGAGTACCAAAGATTTAATCTTAAGCCAAATAGTCCACAGAAATGCAGAGCATTTTATTCAGCTTTACTCACCATAGCACCACATCATACCATCCAGCAATTAATGAAAACAAATCTGTTTTTCACAGTAGTTCTTACACAGCCACACAAAGTATTATAAGGCAGTCATTTGAAAACTTTCATGACAAGGAATGAAAAATACATGGAAATCTTTTTATCACATTTATATTTCTGAATAGTTTAAAATAAAAACAAATGACACCTAGTTTTTAATGATGTGCGCTAGGAGATTGCATTAGACATCTCACTCACAAGGTAATCAGTACTATTACAAATACTGCATCTGCTGCTTTCTGTATCAGCAATATGAAAATTAAATGTTTACACATTATACACGCAGACACAGCCATGTGACCGCATAGGACTGGGAAGATTATCTACTGCTTCCCATTTATTCAGTTCAGGGTTGTATTTCTCAATGCTCTGCAGATATGTTCCTTTTGAGTAAGAATATCCTCCTGTTACATAGATGCATCCGTTCATAACCACAGCACCACACTCCATCCTTCTCTCCACCATGTGAGCCATTTGCTTCCACTCGTTTTGCTCTGGGTCATAGCAGTCCATGATCGTGGTCTGTCCACCCACAAAATAGATCTTGTTTTGTAATGTAATTGAACACAATCCATATTCTTCAGGAAGAAAAGAATACAGTTCAACTCAGCATGGTAACATTAACTTAAACTGCAGCTACATGACAAACATTGGTTGCCACTGAGCTTAGGAGACACTACAGGATTTTCTGCCACACTTGGTACAAGCAAGATCAAAGCATTACAGAAGATGAGCACCAGTACTTAGTGACAATTACTTAAAAACCTTACTGTTACCAAATGCAGATTGCAGAGAAAACCCCTTTAAAATTAATATAAAGTATTTTTGCCAAATGCCTATGAACAGATTTTACAGAAAGTTAGTTTACCATATTATTTAACAGAATACAGCCATTTCTTAGTTCAATATTTATATAGTGATTTCTATAAAACAAATGTTTGAAGAGGGCTTTCCCTTCCCCTCTTAGAGCCTGGAAATGGGAGGTGGTCCCACTATGGCCCTTAGAGCCCTACAGGTATTGCTCCTTTTATTAGGAACATGCCAGAAACTCTTTCAGTGGGCTTACAGGTTCCCAGATACAAGTAACCAAATCAAGGTCTATGGTCATTACATAAATTATTGTTTACCTGGATGTGGACTTGTAGTGACTATACTCCACTCATTGCTACCTGAATGGTACCTCTGGATTTTATCATAGGTGCAGCTTCCCCTGTATCCATAGTGACCTCCAGTTACGTAGATGACTTCATGCAGGACACAGGCAGTGGCATTTCCAACACCTGCACACAGTGTGAAAGTCACAACACACCTTCAGGCTGCACACAATAGCCACAGTCACTCTCATTTCAAATGTCTTGTCAATTCACATTTTAGGGTGAAATGCTTGCAAATATTTAACTGAATGTGAAATTAAATAAACTCATCAAGACACCTTATCAGCACAAGTCAAGAGCCATTAAAAAAAGCCTGCAATAACCAATACATACTGCCTGTAACAGAGCCACACAATATTTCACAGAATTTTTATGCAGTAATTAAAGACATATTGTGACACTGGTTTTGGAATAGGAAATTACTTTCAGTATTTCACTAAGGAGATTTTTTTTAAAGTCACTTATATTGCAAGGACAAAGAAAATGGGAGTTGAGATCATTCAGTGTCTCATGATATCTTTTCTGATACTTTAGTCTTTCTCATAGTATTATTAATTATACTATCGTAAAAAAATAACACAAACACAATGGAAACATGTTAGCTCTGTCTCTAGGAGAGCAAAACAAAACAAGGGATCTGGAAAGATAACATGAACCAAAATTAGAAAATTAGTGTGGGTTTTTTTAAGCATCTAAGAAGTTTCACACAGCAAATGGGACAAAACAACTGCACAGAATGTTTAACTGCTCTCAGGATTAGTGCACCATGTCTATTTTTAAGGGAAATAAAATGAGAATAGCAGCAATGTTCATGGAAAAGATATATGCAATTAAGAAAGCTGTAGGAGCATGGTGCTTTCTCCTGATACAGATACGTCCAAAAACTCATGTATGCAGAAAAATATGTTGCATCAACTTACAGTAAAAATTTATCATTAATTGTAAATCATGCATTAGTTTATAAAAATGTATTATACTTGTTTTTACATTTTATAACAAAAAAATACTATTTAGTTAGGCTGTGATCCAAATTAATACATTTTTAATAGATCACTATTTTGGCTGTTAGAAAGAGGTATTAGTGTTTTTAATTATCCTCACACTGTCAAGAAAATTATATTAAAAGAAGATTACACCTTTAGAAACAATTGCACGGAAAATCTTAATAATACAGTCTTTAATTAAATTACCTACAAGCCTACAAATACAGTCTTTAATTAAATTACCTACAAGCCCTTTATTGGAGCTTGCTCTTTGACCATCTACACTAACCCCTGGCAGTTTCCTGATTTAGTTCTAATCTGAATAGAAATTTTACTCCTGAAAGAATGCAAAATTAACCTGAGACTACCACTTGCTTTTCCACCCTAGTGTCCTGTGGCACAGCCCAGCATAGCATTTGGATGTTTGCAGTCATTTGGCTAGTAAGGACCTGAACCAAAGCCCACTGACATGAACAGGAGATTCCCATGGACTTCACTAGAACTTGAGATCAAACCCTAAATGTGTTCATGGCACTTAAAAGTTGCAAATGCAAAAGGACTGGCATTTGAGGCATATGCCACACAAAGGCTTACCTACCTTTGATCATGTTTGCAATGGGAAACCATTTCTTTTTTAGAGGATCATAGAACTCAGCTTCTTGCACTGGAGCTCCCTTCCGGTAACCACCCAACGCGTAGATGCAGCCGCTCACAGAAACTGCGCAGTGGTAATACCTTGCATCAAGCATGGGGCAGCCTTCTGCCCATTCATCTTTCTCACTGTTATAGATCCACACGGTGTCCAGAGCTTCAATGCTCTCTGTTCTATAACCCCCTGTCACATATATGTCTGGTCCCAAGCCAGTGACCCCATAGCTCTCCCTGGTGTGATCTGGCATCTCTGTTCCCTGGACCCATGTATTAGTTAAAGGATCCCAAACATGCACTTCTGATAAGGGATGCCAATAATATCCTCCAATCACATACATGGCTGCTGTGGGTCTTCTGGAAGGGCTTTTGAGGTTGGGGTTCAAGGCATTGTATATGAGTGACCTTATCTTACTGTCATTAAGTCGGCATTTTTTCTGCAGGCTTAAAGCTGACCTCAAATACATGTTATCTGAGTCCACTCTGAGGCAGCTCAATAGTTCACAGACATCTTCAATTCTTTCTTCCACATTGTGTGCAACCCACTTAACTACAGCTTCGATGGCTACCTCTTCTTTCCAAACATTGAGATTCTCTCTGGAGAGAATATAAGAGAGCTTCTCCTTGCTAATGTCCAGAAACTCTTCCTGCTTCCACACTTCTTCAAACTGCCATAACAATATCCTCCTGGACTCTTTCTCTAGCTCTGAACAATTGTGGTATTCGGCAAAGGAGTGCATCCCTATGCAGTTGTCAGTGTCTAAGTGCCTCACCAAAAACTGCTCACAGGCTTTCTTTACTGACAGGAACTGGAGGAGGTCTGCAGCCTGGAGCAGGCTTTGGACGTTTCCCTTTGTTATCTGGATCTGTGATGTATATGCATAATTCACGAGGGCTTCCAGCACGGCGTGGCTGAGCCAGGGAAGTCTGATCTGGTTTTTAGATTTTTCCTTCATATCGGCTGTGAACATGGCTTTGAAATAATTGCTGCAAGCCGCCAAGGCGGCTCTGTGGCAGCGGAAGATGACCCCCGAAGAAGCGCACTGCAGGGTGATGTCGGTGAACAGCCCGTCCAGGTAAAACGCCCGGAACGCGTCCAGAAAGCCGGCGGGGTGCGCGGAGTCCTGGTAGAGGAACGCGCACTCCTCCTGCCCCGCTGCCATCCCGCACACACCGCCGGGCACCGCGCCCGCCCCGCGGCTTTGTCCGCGCCC
>NW_009952974.1:11146402-11147293 GCF_000747805.2 Chaetura pelagica | reverse complement strand
ACAGCGACCCGCAGCCGCCGCTCGCCCGCGGAGCTCGGAGCAGCCGTGCCCGGGCGGGCTCCGGGGGCTCCCCCGAGCCGGGACGCGACAGGGGGTGGCCGGAGCTCTCCTCAAACACCCGAACAGGGTGCAAAGGACAGTCACAACCTATGCTGACACAACTATAAGAAGATTATTTAGGAAAAAGGTTGTATTTGCTTTTACCACTTCTGAAAATGTAGGTCACCATTTAAGTATTTTTCTTCTCTGCTAACAACACATTTTCTGCAGTGGAGACATTTACAAGTGTTTGAAGTTCAGCATCCTCCAGGTTTAAGCAGCTGTGTTCCCTCCTTCACCTGCAGCAGGGTTTGGATCCTTTGGATCCAGCAGCCAGGCTCCCCCTGCCCTGCCAGAGCTCTCCTGGATTGAAAGGACTGGCAGAAGTCTCCCCCACGAAGAGGGGGTGCACATTTGTTATTATTAGCTAAGTGCCAGTAATCCTGAAAGGAGAAATTAGGAGAGCTCCTGCCCTACACATATTTAAACACGTTTATTTTATTATTTTTTTTTAAATTACTGGTGGTACTTCTTCCACGATGCCCATCAGAAGCATGAACTAAAGAGGGAACCCGAACTGGGAAGTGTGTATGGACATACCCTTCTGCCATCCTTCCTCACACACTGTGCAACAGGACTCAAACTTGCCCTTGGCCTTTAAGTAGTAACATGAGATCATGAATAAGCTGATGCAGACAAAAAACAAAAAACCCTTCACACATCTTTGCCTTCCGTTTTTCAATCACTCTTTGATATATTGTTAGCCCATGAAATCGGAGTTTTGTGGTATAACCTGGGAATTAGCAGGAGCCCTGCATTTCTGTCCCAGGCCTGTCCCTCAGCTACATTAGT
>NW_009952974.1:11142013-11146283 GCF_000747805.2 Chaetura pelagica | reverse complement strand
TTTCCCTGGAGCATTCCCTTGTATGGCCCTAAGTCTGTTTATACATCCCCATGCCAACCACTTTGTTTTGCTCTGGTTTTGCACTTTCAATTTCATCAGTCTCCTATGGACAAGCAGAACTTCTCTGAGGTCTTGGCCATCCTACTAGCACATAACAGTAAGGCCAAGTACTCTTCACAGTACCTGCTGTACAACAGCAGATCTGTTACCACACAGAAAATCTCCCCCACACACACACATCTTCTGTTACATACTTGTTCTCATAACATCTTTACCTAAGTCATCTCCTTCCCAGAGCACATGTTTACTTAAACCATCATCAGGTCTGGAGATCAGAAGCACCAAGTACTTAAGGTGCATCCCTTCAAGGAGCTTCCCCCTTTCACTTTTGTTTGGGTTACCAGCTTAAACCAGCTTCACTCTTAGGAGATACTCATCTCCCCTCACCCAAATGTAGAGAAATTCAGTAAGTGTGCTGCTTCAGTGAAGTTATTAGAGGAAAAGTTATTAAGAAAGGTTATTAAGAGGAAAAAAAAAACCAAGACCTCATACTGGAATTGAAAAATTTATCCAGTCTCCAACATGCACTTTTTGTCTAGCAAATAGCATCAGCTCTACCCTCTCTACTTCAAGTTATTAGATCATAATCGATTAGATTTCAAGTATCCTAGTTTGCTTAATCTGCTCTCAACTCCTGCTTCAGTACTTTGATCAAAACCACAAAAACACCCTTTTTGAGCATGAAGATTAATTTCTCACCTTCACAGCAAACTACAAGATTCTTTAAGGTCAGAAGAACATAGTTAATAAAAAAAACAAACAACTAAAAAACAAAAAAAACCACAAAACCCAAATATGACAAAACACAAAACCCAAAAACTGAATAATTATTCATATACTGTTTTTTTTCTTTGTTTTTAAGCAAGCACTAACTGAGATCTGTGGACGAACTGCAAGCGCATCTAGAATGCAGGAGAGAAAAAACTTTTTAAAAAATTAAAGAACCTTACCAAATTATAATATGCAACACCTATTAACATTCTTTTGTATGACGTGCAAATCAGACAACTTAAACACATCACAGCTTGAGACCCACCAGTTCTTCTGATGCTGTCTTTGTGCCCTTGCACAAGACTATAATAGAGTAAGATCTCCAACACAAATATCTCAGGAAACCATTAAAAAATCCATCATTAAAGCAATGTTCTTGAGAACTCAAGTGCATTATTCTGGACATCTTAGATGACAAACTACTCAAAACAACCTTCTACAATTTATTCTAATAGGTAAAGGACCATTAACAAGGAAGCAATCAAAGGAAATCTTAATTTATATACATTATCAGCCTGAAAACAAGCAAGACTTTTACTAAAAATCTTCCAACTGAGAAAAAGAAGGTAGTGACAACATCAAACGTCTGTAAGAAAATGAGAACAACACTGCACAGAAAACAGAGGAAGACAGCTACAGCAAATTACAGACTGCTGAGTTATACCTCAGTCTTCTGAAACCAAAGTGCTGCAAAAGTTAGACTAATTTCTCAATTAAGGCACTTAAGCTAAAGCAGACATCAGTATAATAGCAGACTACACCATCATTTTGGACCTTTTTTTGTGGGACTATAAGGAAAACATTTGGCATGAAAATGCATTATTTAACTGTAAGGAGACATATCTCTATACGTATAGTCCAACTCTTGGGTCTCATCTCAATGTGAAGAATATAAAATGCTGACTAACAATTCCCTAAACTCTGTAAAGACAGAACAATTTTGTTAAAAAGTTTAAATGGAGACTGCTGTTCCCTGCCACCCTTTAAGTGATATGTATGAGACAGAATGGATAAAATCAGTGTAAACATTTATACATATGCACCATTCTGTGGGTCTGTGCATTGCAGCAGAAAACCAGCAAGAAGAAAAGCACCTGGCTGACTCGGAGCTGTCAGTATGGAAGATCAAACCAGCCTTAGTGCTAGAGAGTGGCAGCAGCACACTGGCACAGTAGGCAGGAGAATGCAAGAGTGAGTTTTCTTTAAACAGAACAGTAACAGCCTTA
Organism: Chaetura pelagica; assembly: GCF_000747805.2. NCBI lineage: Eukaryota > Metazoa > Chordata > Aves > Apodiformes > Apodidae > Chaetura > Chaetura pelagica. Next base: position 11,144,226 of record NW_009952974.1, on the reverse strand, counting down.
CTGCTCTCCATAAGAGAAGGGGTCTGACTGACAAAATAAAGGCTGACAAACATGTCTTCACTCCCTCCAGGCCCTTACAAGAATGTGCCCAGTGACACAGGCCAGCAGAATACATCACAGATTAGGTGTGCTGCTTTTGTCAATGACAAGGACTTTTATTGTCTTTATAATATATGATAATATAAACTATGAAAAAGTTATTGTTTGGTAAAATATTAAGTATATTGAAAATATAAATGCATCTTCAGATCAAACAACAGCATAAGCATAACAAATAATTTACAGAAGTTGTATTTATCCTGATCAAAGAGATATAACAGCCATGACAGCTCATGTTCCAGAGCCATGTTTTCTAAGTAAAGAGTTTCATTCTTTTGTGCACTAATCCTACTCCTTCCTCTAAGTGTTTGGAACACAAAAGTCAGTTAAGTCTTGGAAAAGAGGGAAAAGACTAAGGATAACAGCAGTTCCTCTTGCAGTCAATCCCCCCTTCTCCACTTATGTTGGAATGTGTACTATGTTAGACAGTCATTTTAACTTCACTTTCCCACTATTCCTAAGATTGAACATAAACAGTTTCATGTCATGTTTAAAAAACAAAAGTTCATAAACCAGGCCAATTTTACAATGTTGTGCTTTTATACACATGTGGTTCTTCTCTCCCAGGAAGATAAAATATATTAGTTTCTTTTTATAATTTCCATTATTTCTTAATAAGCCCTTTCAAGTAAGACATAATGTCAGTAGCAGATGACCAAACCAGAACAGAACACTCTACAGGACTGAGATCTTGGAACATCCGAGAAATCTTTTTCTCCAGGGTATACCCCTGCCTGGGCATAGCAATATCATCCTTCTTCAAAAACATTACTGGACATAAGTCATTCCCACCATCACCTATATATACAATCTGTGTATAACTTACTCCTCGCTCCAACTGTTTATCTAGAAATTCTTTTAAAACTTTCCTTTTGCAAAGGTTTTTAGGGCACTTTGCACAATGGTGAGTATGGAAGTTCTGCACAGTAAGATAGCCAGTACTGCTGAATGCTGCAGGGTTTGTGAACACTTCATCAAACACCTTATGGAAGTCAGCAGCTTTCAAAATCCAGTCAATAAATACTGTATTAGAATCTGAAACAATTATGCAGTCAAACAACTCTTTGTTCTCGCCAACAAAACTCAGAAGATCTACCATTCCTGCAGTGAAAGGAATTGTTGTCATAGTTCTTTTCATCTCATCTTCTTTGACACCATTGTCTCCCAAGTAGACAAAGACTCTGCTCATATATTCTGTCCAGTGTCCTGGCTGGTAGGAGTTTCTTAATCCATTAGGAAGTTTTTTCTCAGGAGCACATTTCACAATCCAGGTATCACTATTTTCATCTACGATTGTATGGTCAAAATCAAAAACCAACAGAAATTTCATAGCTGTCAGAAAATACTTTCCAAAACAAACAAACAAAAAAAGAAGAAAAAAAAGAGTAAAATTATTTCAATAAAGAAAAGTACTTAATTCCTACCCTTATGTTGTGGTCAGAAGAGAAAAATTCTGCAAGAAAATGAAGCATTAGGACAAATATCTAAACACATTAAACTATTTATGGCCACTGTAACTAAGGGAATTTATGCTGAAGCTAAAAAAGCAGGCTGTAAAGGTCAAAGTTTGAGTTCAGTATCAAACCTCTGTTTAAAATAAACATGTGAAACTATCTAAACTCGTGCTGCATAGTTACTAATACTTGCTAACACGCAGTCAATCTTCCAGTACTATCAGTTTGACCAACAGTTCTAAATTTCTCCATCATCCCCTGGCAGTGCAACCAAACTGGGATTCTTCTGGCAAAATACCTTAAAAGATATTTCAAAAGGAAAATACTACTGAAGAGATGAAGCCAGTTTTGTTTTGTTTTGTTTTTTAGCAAGGACACACCAAATCAAAACAGCCAACGAAAATACATACTGCCATTTGTGGATCTGAAAAAAAAACAACAAACCAACAAACCAACCAACAAACAAAAAAAACCCACAAAAACCCCAAAAATAAAACCCCCAAACAACCACCAAAACCTAAAAAATTCCGTTTGCTTACTGTAGTCCTTCAGCTTCAGTATCTGCAGCGCAGCTCTGGGACAGAGAAACCCCCGGGAGCAGGAGCCACCTCAGCTGGCACCTCAGGGCCTCTCCCCGCACCCCTGACACAAGCCCCGCCG
>NW_009952974.1:11136376-11141616 GCF_000747805.2 Chaetura pelagica | reverse complement strand
GCCCTGCCCCAGCTCTCCCAGCCACAGGCAGCAGGACAGACTGCTTCTCACTAAGAGTTACGTAGAAATAACTAACCTGAAACCAGTCGAGGTGAACAATAACAGCTGAAGGTAGAGAAAAACTGGGTGCCGGGCAGTTCCCAATCTGTAGGCAGCAGCTGTGCATTCACTTTTGGCAAGGCTACCCTCACCTGGGACAGAGGGAGATCAGGTTTGGTCACCACCATGAGACTAAGAGATTAACAACTGTGTCTGAAAACCGGACTCTGACATCAGTATCACTGTAAGAGAAATCTTCCTTACATTTTTTACATTAAAAGTCAGTCTGCTGCAAATGAGGTGAACAAAGAATTTCCAGCAGGACGCTGCTCCATACAGAGTGCCATTTCCTTAAAAAATACTGGTGACAGTTTGAAAGGCATTTCACAAAGCCTAGTGATCACCTAGAAAAGCTGTATTTATGCATGCACATGTGTATGCAAGCCTGAGATAACAAAAAAACACTAGTCTTTCCAACAAATCAAGAAACCGTTCGGCAAGCTACATCTATTTTAGTAAATACAGTGACTGCGAAGGAGAAGGGTGGTAAAGCACAGCCTGTGCCCAAACTGCTGCCTCAACCCACCAGCAGAATGCTTTACCAATATTCTCCCTTTCCCTTTGGGAATGCTCCCTGCTGTTCTCAGAATCATGCCCAAATACTGCCTGGAAAGTGTTATTTGCCACAAGCCAAGCTTGTACACACAAAAACAGACAAGAGGACATACAAACAGATAAGTCAGTCAGCCAGAGCCCAAGCACAGGCACTGCCCATAGCTAGGCTACAGATACAGATACCCTGTCTTAGATCTGAGATATAAGGAGAGTAACTAATACTAAGAATAGCTGAGTAATGTTACTGTGCACAAATTCAAATCCTGATAAAGTTTCAATTATAGGATTTTCTGATATCACGTAACAACAGTATCTTCTCTCTGCACAGCACCAGATCATTTGGAAGATAATATCATTCTAGATGGAAAAATTCTTCCAATTCAAGTCGATCTTCATCAGGTACTTGTATTGCCAAAAGCAGAATGGGAAGGGATTCAGGACCGTCTTGGCAGCACAGCTAAAGAAGCAGCACGCATCCTTGCCGAGAACAAAGCGCGGGAAGAAATGCGCCTACGCTCCAAAGCTGCTATCAAAGACTGGCCCAACACCGTTATGGTAAGTACAGGACTGGTTTGTAAACTTGCATAACACTTGCTTTTAAATATTTATTTTAACTAAACTCCATTTAAGTACTTTTTAACATCTAACATCAACTTGTAATTTTTTAAAGTAAAGCTAAATGCAAAATTAAAAAAAAAACAAACCAAACCAAATATTGAGTACATCACCTTCAGAATAGTTAATATGTTTTTAGACTGTGGGATTTAAATATAATTTCCAATTTTATCTGTACTGTAGGGCCTGGCACAGCAGAAACTTAAAGCCAAACAACTACGTGAAGAAAGAGAAGAGGAAGAAAGAAAGTTAATTGATTTGGAAGAAGCAAAGTTCCAAGCAGCAAGACGGAAGGAGACTATTGACCGTGCAAAAACCTACCTATTCTATCAGAATGAAAGAGTGAAAGCATTTAATGTTTGTTGACAACTTAAAATTTTTAGATTCAAACTGTACTGAATGTCTTTAAATACTTCTGAGCATGCAAACTACTTTAAATGTTATCTTGCAGAATGCATTTCTACTTGCTGAGGTCCTAAAAGAAAGAGATGCCCAAGTTGAATTTAAAAAGTTAAAGTCAGATGCTATGAAAAAGAAGGAGAAAGAAATGGTACATGAAGATAAAGAAGCTGTTGCCAGAGAGCAAGAAAAGGCACGTCAGCATTATATGAATGAACAAGCAGTACGCAGAGATCAGCTGGAACAGTAAGTAATAATTAACCAAAAGTAATCCTACTTTTTTATTTATTTAAACTTTCTTCTTACAAATACATTCTATAAGGTTTTTACAGAAACTTACTGATAATTTGATTCACAAATGCAACACTTGAAAAGAAAAATCCACAATGCCACAAAAGACCTTGCACAGAAGGAGAATACATGGTATGCCCTCTTTTATTTGCCAACAGTCTGTGTGTAACATTGCTTCTGGTAGGCATCAATAGGTTTTAATCGAATCACTATTCAGAAATTGTTACTGAAAGTGTATTTTAACTCAGTTTTTGTCCCAGAAAAGGAAAAGGTTAAACCACATTTTCCATCTGTCCACGGATTGCAGAAAACTCATCAAGAGAATGCATCACAGCTACCTCTTTCTCTCAGCTGCTGCAGAAACATTATGGAGGGGTCCCCAGTGGTTTGTAGGACTGGCCCTGGTGGCCTTTTAGAAGGAATCACATCTCCTGAAGCAGAGGAAGGGTTCAGTGTCTGGTCTCACATATTTCAGGTCCAACACATACATTCTCGCAGAACTTAGTACAGAGCACTACCAGCTTAAGCTGTTGACTTCACACACAGAATGAGAAGCATAGATACAGTGGGACCTCCTGGGGAAGTCCTGTTCATTGAGGATGCTGCAGAGATAGACCAGAATGTTGAATGCAATGGTGCTTATGGGTCATCCAGATTAAACTTGTTACCACTACACAGCAATATGTGAGCATACCACAGCTCATTTCTGGTCAGTGGATTGAGGGCTACCATTACAAACAATGATGCTGGTTTTCACCTGTGACATTCTACCCACTTTTAATTCAAAGTATCACATCCTTCAGTGCAAGGTACCTATGGCTATGCAGAATTCCTGTCTGTTAATTACTTCATGCAGTCCCTAGCTCATTTATTCAGCTCCTTTTTCTGATTCAGAATAAAGGAGCATAAGCATCAGGCAGATCTGGCCAAGCTAGAAGACAAAAGAGAAGGGGAACAAATACAGAGATTGAACCACTTGTACCAATTGGAAATGCAGAGAGGAAAGGAAAAGGAACAGGAGGAAAAAGCTGAACAGCAGAGGCTGTATCATGTAAGTAACAGCAAAGCATAGAGTTCAAAATGCTTGTTTCACCTTGGCTGTCTGCAGTGAAATATTGCATTTGTATATTTAAATGGGCTTACTGGCAGCAGGAGGTTTGCTCGCAGCTTCAATAGCATTGGATCATATGCCGACCTTGCCAGTTGAAGGCCACAGCTTTCCTCTGTGCTTGTGAGAAAGGCCTCTTGGAGGCAGGTCCCTTCCATTGTCTGAAGGGACACTGGCACCTGATGCTTTGACTGGTCAATGATTAAAAAGTCTGCTGTAGAAATCAAGGAAAATTATCCTCAACTTCAGAACTGGATTTAAATTCCACATACCTGATGGTTTAAGCCCATGTTTCTGTCAGCAAAAGAGAATAGCCTGAGACTGAACACAACAGTATCTTTTGAACTTGCTTTTCCCTTTATGATTGGAGAGGTTTAGAAATTTAGTCAAGACCTGCTTCCCTCTCTCTTCATCTCTAAAGGCATCTTGCTATACGCAAACTAGAAATGCCTCAGAACAGTTCTGGCCAGGATGCAGTTGGCGTTTTATGTAAAACTGCAGAAGACTCCTCTTCTGCTGTGACATGGATTAAGCTTTCAGACTGGGATAGTTTTGGATGAGGTTGGCCAGAAACAGCACAGTCTGTGTAAGCATTGGTGGGAATTGCTCGGTCCCATTCCTCTCAATGTCCCCGTCTCCAACCTGCTTTAATGGGAGCAAGGAATAATACTACATTGCAGAGCAATCTGTTTGTGTAATGGGCTGGATAAGCAGCTGTTGGATGCTCAATTCCCCTTCTTCTTCCTCATATTTACTGTCTCCTCTTCATGCATGTTTGAACAGAGAGGGAGAAATGAGTGGAAGTACCAAGAATCCCTTTTCTCTCTTCTCTCTTTGAAAGAAACACAGAGTGATTCTTTTAAGTTGCTACTCCAGGCCCAGATTTTCTAAACTTCATCTGTTATATCAGGAACATTTTGCCCCTGCAGGAACATTTAGCTGACCAGAAAATAATCAAAGCAATAGAGAAACAAAAACAAATGGAAGAAGATGATCGGATTAAAGCTTATTTTAAAGCAAAAGAAACCATTGGCAAGATGGTAAAGAAGAAAAAAGCAGAAATACGTAGGTAGGTACAAAAATAGAGTATAAATTGTACATAAACATAAAATTACATGTAGTAATTTTCAAATCTTTCCAATGTAACACAAACCACAGTTATTCTAGAAATTAAATTCCACTGATATTGAGAGTAGGAAATTCTTTGTAACAGGTTCCTTTGTAACAGGTGTGGGGGGGAACAAACCCTTTGTCCTTCAAACTACAAAGATTTAACAGAAGTGCAAAGCTCTACACCATTGTATTGGGAATGGTGATTTTCCATGTAGCCTGCCAAGCCTCTACCTCCTCAATAATTGAAGACAATTGACATCCTTGATGGAAGTATTTCTGGATAGATACTGTATTTCCCTGAGTCAGGTCAAGAAAAATAATTTTACTTCTTAACAAGGCACCTATATTAATTAATTATATTGGGTTATTATCAAGGAAAGATGGTTTTCAATTTAACATTGAGGGTACAGCATGTCAATACTATAGATCCAGTCAGAGTTTCCTCCTCTTCTGGACAATATTCCCAACATTTCTCCCGTGGTGGCAAAACACTAGGGAGACTCCTCCCAGAATGATCCAGCTCATTATTGCAACAAAAAGCAAGTGTTACAGGGAACATCTATTTGTTACATCAAATAATTTTTGAAAAACAGGAGGAACATGAGATGAAGGAGTTGGGTGAATAGGCCAATCTGTGTGTCAAGAGAAGACGAAAATCAGAATTGTTGAGTTTGGTAGCAGTGATGCTTCAGGTAGACCCAGGTGTGTACCCTGGTATGTTATGGTTCATGTTCTTCTGCAGGCTACAGCAAGCACGTCAGGACAAAGTCGTTAGCCAAATCACTTCACAAATGAGTGAGGCTTTAAAAAAGGAAAGTGAGAATCTTGCTAGAGCCATCGCAAAAAAAGAAGCTGAATATGAAAAAAAATGCAAAGAGAAAGAAGCAAAAGAAAAAGCAGCCATTAAAGCTATTGCTGAGTACAGAGCCACTGTGGTAAGAAAACCAGCCTGTTCTTGCTTACTCCAACTCCAACTGAAGAGCTTGGCTCAGATCACAGCTGGTGGCTTTGGTGCCATGCCTGCTTCATTAGGTCCACCAACATCTTTCCTGGGGTCCTC
>NW_009952974.1:11133681-11136293 GCF_000747805.2 Chaetura pelagica | reverse complement strand
TTTCCCTCTCCCACTTCCATGTTGGTCACACATTTGCCAGGGTTGCTGAATATCCTGGCCTTGGACACTGGCCAGCCACAATGACCATGCTCATCAGAGTACTCATACAGGGCTACTGCTGCTAAAAGACAGGGCTTCCAAACTAGCAGGCTCCTTGGTTAACTCTTTTTTTGTGTGTTTTGTAATATACAGATGAAGATGAAAGTGGAAAGGGAGCAAGAGGAAAAAGAGCAGGCTAAAAAAGAACTTAATGAGCTAAAGGAAAAGTACCACATCTACCTGGAAAAGGAAAAAGCTAAAAAAAAAAGACAACATGAGGCATGCGTGGAAGTACAGAAATTTCTGATCCAGCAAATGGTAAATAGAAAAGCTAGATCCTCTCAGCCCCTTCAGAAATATCTAAACCAACAGCCCTGGCTCCTGCCTGAGAGAAAGAGAGGAAACTTGCTGTGTTTTGTTTGAGGTTTTTGGTTTAGTTTTGTTGTGTTTTTTTAAAATAATGTACATTTCATGTATGCTGGTGTTGGAGACTGGCCTTCTTTCAGAGCAGTGTAACAAGTCAAGGCTGGTTTGCAATTACAGATCACATCCTGTTACATACTACTGCTGCCCTCTTGTATCTTCTGGGTAGGTCACAGAACAGCAGCAGCTCATGCTGATGTTCACACAGCTTTTTAATGTACCAGTTTTGTGGAGGGTACAGCAGGGGAACAAAGTGAGGAGGGATGGTATTTACCAAATATCAACTAACATCACCACAGATCTCCTGTAAACTTTTACCCTCTCTACATTTTAAGGGATAGTCATGTTGTAAAATAAACACTAAGTTTTGTTACTCCCTTTCTTCATCAGGCTGAAAAGCAAGCAAAAAACCAGCAGGAAAAGCAAGCAGACATGGACTACGAAGCTCAGCGAGAGGCTATTACACTTTGCAAGGAGCGTGAATTTCAAAACTATGCAAAGCAAGTAATTGAATCAGAGTCCAAGACTACACGTCATCTTTATCCTCTTCTCAAAGCATCCAGAGATGTAAGAGGACTTGGACACAGCCATTCTCCAGAGGAAGATAAGGAATAAATACTAGTTTTCAAGCACAGGATGTTGCTGCGAACCAGTTGCTTTGTAGTAGCTGCACTACTGCTCAAGAAGTTAAACACATGAAATAATGTTGAAACTATCCAGCAAGAAAAGGCCAAAGTAGTTTTCATGAAATAAAAAATGTATTTTTGAACCTTATGGACAGAATTAAACTGTAATACACTATGAATCTGGAAGTCCATTTGAAAAAAAAATTGCCAGAGAAGTGGTTATATTCTGAAAAATCCTCATCTTGCATTTAATGGAAGTTAGTTTATTAAACTTGAGACAGAGATACATTATATATAATTGACTATCAATGTAACCCATTCCAGCCAAACTCTCACTGTTACTATTATATTTTTATTATTTGTTATTCTAAAAATTCGCTGTCCCAGGTTTTTCAGGCTTAGGATGCAAATTCCTAGTGCAAAAGGTCACTTTTTTTTTTTTCCCACTAGCCCACTTCCAGTTACATACTCCCCATAACAGGATAAAACAAAACAGCTTTACAGAATCTACAGGAGAAGAAAAAACCCAATACACGTGTAAGTTAGACTAGTTATGGTACTGCAGTTCTTATAGCATTTTGCAACTACCTCTCTAAAATAAATGTTGTGCTGTAAGTTAATTATACTATATGAAAATACTACTGTGATTTAATGACAACCCTTACAAGGCCACCTAGGAGGCAAATAAGCCCCAATATAGCTGTAAATAGCTACTACAAAAAGAGCATGGCAACAAGAACAACATAGTTGGACTGTTCTTTCAAAAAGACTAACAATGACTCAATCTGCAGTAAATAGATCCAGATATAAAACTGTTTCTCAGATTCCTCAGCTGACTTAAGTCTCCAGTACTCAAGTCACATACACACATTTCACACCTTAAGCTTAGTTGCTTTGCTGAAATCATCACGTTCCTGCCTTGGACATAGGGATACCACCCCATTCTGAGGTCCACTGGAAACAAAGTCCAAGAAACTTAAAGCTTTGCTTTGTTGCACACAATCTGCTGTTCCAGTCCCCTCAGCTGCCCATCTCTGTTGGCCTACTAGAAAAAGGCACAAGTTTTAAAAAAACAATTAAAAAAAAAATCAGGAGAGTTTTATACAAAGGATGCTTGAGAGCAATTGTGTGCCTTCGAGTTCCTGAGCCAGGCTTTCCACAGGAACAGGCTTTAAATAAGCACAGGACTTTGACCAAGATGAGGCTACCCCAGAGGCAAGGTACCTTCTGCAGACAGAGGGCCAAGCAGAGCTGGTTTTGTCTCCCCTGCAGTGTAGAACGGCTGGATTTAAGGGGGATGTTCTTCCCGAGTGCAGGAGTCACTTCCTCGAGGACTCTCTTCCAGACAGGGCTAGGGAGGAACTTTTGGAAGGATGGGGTAGGACAGACCTCCTCCCTCATCCAGCTCCCAGGGCCTTCCTCCGAGAAAACACTGCTTCTAAGGTCAGACAGCGGATAATGTTTCCAACGACCGCAGATACAGGCCTGGCGGGATGAGAGTGACGCGTCAGACGCGGCCGCCCG
>NW_009952974.1:11115077-11127264 GCF_000747805.2 Chaetura pelagica | reverse complement strand
CGGCGGGGGCCGGGCCTGGGGCGGCGTGACTCGCTGCTTTTAAACCATTGCTTCTGATCGAGCTCGTGGTCGGGCTGAAAACTTGCCACCTCTCCTCACCCACCCTCCAGCACTCTCTTTTCCAGCTTCAGAAGCGTCTCTTGCTGACAGTGCCTCTGTCTGTCCTAATAAATGAAGCAAGGTAGTCTGTATTCTGGCTCTGAGAGCAAGTCGTTTGTCTCCATGAGGCAAAAGTCTTTACTATTGCCACTTCCACCAGCCCAGAATCTTTACATCCCACCAGCGTGGGCCGATGACTGTGGCCGTGTCTTTCACTGTAGCGTGGCATTGCTTGGAAATCAGCCAGCTGCCAAAGGCACAGCTTGGGAGCCAGCTAGCAGTTAAACAGGCTAACCAAATCCAGTCTAATATTTGAGTCTATATGCAGGTCATGTTTGCTTTTGTTAGTATAGGCTTAATCAGCACCCTAGCACGAGGACTGAGCTTTGGCCAAAAGATTCACAGCTACCTTTTAAAAACTATGATTGTATTTTCACTTCAAAGTATCCCTTTTTGTACTGTTAAATTACCTGTAGATGTGCAGAATCCCTGTTTGTTAATTACTTCATGCAGTCCATAGCTCATTTATTCAGCTCATTTATTGATTCAGAATAAAGGAGCATAAGCATCAGGCAGATCTGGCCAAGCTAGAAGACAAAAGAGAAGGGGAACAAATACAGAGGTTGAACCAGTTGTACCAATTGGAAATACAGAGAGGAAGAGAAAAGGAACAGGAGGAAAAAGTTGAATGCCAGAGACTCTATCATGTAAGTAACAGGAGAGGGAAGAGTTTAAAGTGCTTAGTCACCTTGGATGCCTGGAGTGAAACAGTTGCATTAGACCTGCAAATAAATGGACTTACTGGCAGCAGGAGGTTTGCTGGCAGCTTCAGTAGCTTTGGATCATATGCCCACCTTGCCATTTGCAGGCTTTCCGCTGTGCTTTTGAGAAAGGCCTCTTGGGAGTACAGTGGGAAAAGGCTGCTGTAGACAACAAGGAGATTGTCTTTGAATTGCCAACTGGATGTAAGTTCCATGTACCTGCTCTGTTTTAAGCCCATTTTTCTTTGTTAGGAAGGGGGAATAGCCTTGAGTCTGAACATGACTGTATTTTTTAAATTTGTCTTTCCCTTTATTATTAGAGATGTTTAAAAAAATTATTCAGGACCTCCTTGCCACACCTACTGTTTCCCTCCCCATGGTTCCTTGACCTGGAGCCAGAAGGGGAGGTACTGTGATGATGCACTGGCATGTGAAATAGAGAATTCCCACCAAAACCCTACTTGCTCCATACTAATTCTTTCCTCAGTTATATGTATCTTAACACATTTGCCCCCAACCTTGTATGTGCAACTCTGTGAGAATTGCTGGGTCCTCAGGCTGAATTCAAACTTTGTTTTGGCTTTAAAAATTCCTTACTGAGCACATAATAAAATTGAGTAAGCTGTTTTAAAATGTCTGTCTGTAACAATAAGGTTTTATTTGTGACAATTTTCTACTTAATTTACTTTCAAGAATGCAATGGAAGACAGGAATACTGTCTTGAAAAAGCTGTGGCACTGGTTCAGTCTTTGATCCTTTATAGGAAAGAGATGTGTGTGTCTTGCAAGACTGTGTATTGTCTAGTACTCAAGTTTCTAAACTGACCACAGGGAATGGGAAAAACACATTACTGCTTTCTCCCCAGCACTCTGCTGCAAGCACAGCCATGTTGCCCTGCTGGGGTACTGGTGTGACTGCAATCGAAAGTTTTCTTTAACTCAGTTCAATTGACTGTAAGCTGTCCTACCACATTTGAATTCACATCATCAAACAGGTAGTTCTTCTGTAAACAGTGACAACTATTTTGCTTCACATAGACTGGTTTTTAGAAGATCTGGTTGCAACTAGCAAAAAAGAGAGTGGTAAAACAGCAGGCCAGCTTCACTCCATGGCTGCATTTTTGTGTATGTTACAGTGAATAATCTGTCATTTGTCATTCTGTAGTAGAAACTCTATTCGCATCTATAACTCATCACTATCATCCAATTTAGCATGGAATAAAAATGACCATTCACATCTCCAGTAAAAATGTACAGGCCTTGGTTTATCTGAAGAGGTAGTTGTCCTGACATCAACCTGCCATACCTCAGTCTATGGGTTGTCCAGTTCATAGTTTGTAAACAAGCTTCAGTAATAAATAGCTAGTGCACTCAGGGAGCTCACAGGAAATTGTAAAAACGACCAAGCCTTGGATGGCCATGAGGCTCTACCTCTGCAGAGATGAGCCCTAGGGAGCTGTGTAGATAGCTTAGCCCTGAGCTGTCCATGAGTCACAGACCAAACAGGGCCATGCTGCATCATTTGAAGACCTGAAACCAGAGTTGAGTCTCAAAATTCTTCAGCCGTATGTCCTGAGCCTCAATCCAAACCAGTATTCAGTTGCCTGAGAAAGGTAAAGAGAAACTAGAGGGGTTTAGTTCCAGCTTCAGCCAACAACCTTTCATACCCAGCTGGTTACAAAAATCAACAAGATAAATAAAAAGTAGAGCATACTGAAGTGAACCCCCCCTACAGCTGAATAAAGGTAAGAGGAAACTCAACCACACCATCAAAGATAATAGCATAATCCACTTGGGCATAGTTCTTCCCACAGTGATGTAAAATGAGGGGAAAAAATCCCCAAGATTTGGGTTGAGAACTGGGAATTGCTTCTCCAACCATATAGCTGGCATGTGTGGAAACCCTTTCCCCCTTCATCGGGATGCCAGCCAAGGTCACTTTGCTGGGATTGAGAGCCCTTACCTGGAGGGGTAAGCAAATCTCTTGCATGCTATAAAGTTTGTAACCATGGGTCATTAACGAACACCAAATATTTAGCACACTTCAGAGGCTGTAACAGTGTGGTCTGTGAGGCTTTAGAGAAAGATAGAGAAAGCAAGTGTATTCTTGCTTTTGAGTTGTAATAGTGCATTCTTCCACTGTATCTCCTAAACCTGTAATAGTGGCATATTAAATATGCAAGTGCAGTCAAAATAAACTGTTTGAGCCTTGCAGGTAAGCATGTTAAGCAAAGTTCAAATAAGTCACTTGCTTGAATGGCATAGTCAGTTCTCTTGTCATCATACTTGTGAAGGTGTACAAACAGGACTGCCACTTTAGAAGGCTGGAGATTTGACACTCACAAGCACATTTACACACAGGTTGCATCATATAACTTGGAAGTATTACTCTAAATATTGAAGATACTAAATAATACTGCAAGAAGCATGCATGGCAGACATTAGGAATACAATAATGAATATGCAAAAAAGCGCATTTATTTCTGAGAAGAACTTTAATACAGAAGTTGTACATTTCATGTCAAGAACTGGTTCTCCCAGCTGACAACTGGATCATCTTCCCTGTTGGGAACTATGAATTACAAAATGTGCAAGAGACTGAGGCTTCCAAATACTTTGATAAATACTACATGCACAACACTGCTTTTTTAATTAACCACAATACTTTTAGCTAGTGAAGGAAACCCGTTATCAGCTATTTTCTCATATCATTGATTATAAGTTAATAGGCCTAACTTCTTTCCAGTCCTTCCAACCCTGTTTTCATTAGCAGTTCGGCTAAAGCAACACTGACTACTTTTTATATAGTTACAGGGATATGTTCACGATATGTATAATGTAGAATATGTAGAACTTCTTGCCAAAACCGGCAAGTTTCCCTAAGTCCTTTGCATGTTGCAAAATTTCAATTCACAGCCAGGGTGCTGCATTATTTTCGTTTATTTAGTCCTTTTAATGTTAGTATTATAACTTCTATGATGACAAATAAAAATTTAAAACCAATCATACACATATTTAGCAGCTGAAGATCTGTCATCTTACTCATGTTAACTGCCTTTTTAATTTCACTTTGACTTGATGATTAAGGAAGGACACTAATTCAACAAAATGTGCCTTTTGTTTTTATGTGGTTTTATTATATTGCTGCAATTAATGTAAATTTTTATACTAAAATTAGAAAACTTATTCTGGTATAATAGCTTTAAAAAAAAAGGTGAATATTACTTTTGATTTTATGCAACACGCGATTGTTAGTATGGTGTTCCTAATGACACAAATTATTCAAGGGTAAGAAACAGGAATTATGCTAACAGTACATATGCAACAAAATTGAAAGCTAAGGCTTTATGGTAGGCACCTGCAGAATTGTACCAAATTCAAATTTTGCAAAATGCAAAGTTCAGACTTTTTGATAATGCATTTACTTGAATAATTTAGTTAAATATGCATTATTAATGCATAGGAAAATTACTATCTTCAACAAAAGAAGGAAAGTACAAGTAACAGTTAACATTTCCATCAAATTGACTCAAAATGTGAAGACTGATTTTTGTCATTGGTATCCTCCAGGTTGACAAAAAAATAATTAACTCATGGCTCTGCTAAAGTAATACGGCCTTTTCTCACAAAGTTCTTCAATTATTTTAGAAAGAATATATATAAATTATTTAAAACAGAGGTCTTCACTAAAGCCTATTATGTAAATCTCTAGGTTTTCTATTTTAAAGAAAGTTCTAAAAGCAGGGGTATATATTTTGGTCAATCAGACAAGCAGTGAGTCTACTATTCCCCTAGAAAGTGTGTCCAAAAATACTTTATTTGCTTCAATAAATCAATATTAAATCAGCAGTTCTAGGAAAGGCAGTTGAAGGACTGCTTCTTTAACGTTTACATTAATCTAAAACCCACTTGCCAGACTGCCACTATTACAAATTAGACATTGTTAGGGGATTGCTGCAGATTCTCCAGGGCATCTGACAAACACCACTGCAAGAAAAGTCCATAGTGTGGGATTTCAAGTAACAAGTGAGAAGCTTCAGGTTAAAATTCTAACAAGGGGATAGAACAAAGGGTTAAAATGTAATCATAGCCTTTTCCTTCCTTAAAAACAGAAAGCAACAACTGAAACACTAGGGCTCTGTGAAAGAACTAGCAGACAGGAATACATCACTTAATCAGGCAATAGTGTCTACACAACCTTACATTGTATCTACACCTACTCTTACTAAGAATTTGTGATTGTGAGCTGATGGCAGTATCCAGAAAAATCCAACGTTAAATAACCATCTCTAATAAAGTTTGGAAAGCTACTGCCAATACCAAATTCAGCATTCCATGTATACGCAGGATGTATGGTACTAGTAAAATATTGTAAATACAACAGAGAATGCATGTCCAACTTTTGGAAATGATTTCAAGGCTGTACATATGCTTAAATGTATGCTTACAAAGTTAGTCCAGTACTCCCTGCCTGCATTTTACCTTGAATCTTGAGGTTCACAAATACTCTTGAGTACGGGGAGTTCTAGGGTACTGACGAAAACCAATTCCCTCTACATGTACTACTTATTTCCCTGTTCACAAGGAACAACAATGAACATTGTTTTGATTACTTCTGGTACACAACTATCACCTTCTAATATCCTCCAGTTTTCCAAGCCAAAAGCCAATGACCTGTGACACAATTGCCAAAGACAGCATCGAGCTGCACTGTGACTGCAGCGCAAGGCATTTGCTGCAAGGCTGGGAACAGGAAACCTCTGCCACTGAGGGAAGAAAGTGTCCCAGGACAGCAAGAGCAGAAGTCAGTGCCTCACAAGGCAGCAAGAGCTTGCTTGGGCATGGCTTGGTGTCCATGGGATTGTGCTTCAGCCCCACTCAATTTTTATCAGCATTCTCAAGTTCCAGTTTGATAAAGAAATTACCATCAAATATGTATGATACAGGCAAGGCATGCACTCAAAGAGATCAAGTGTATCCCACCATGTACAACTGAAAGTACCCAACTTGTTGCAAAGTACATTTAAAACAAGAAAATAAGCTATGTGCCACTGATTAATATTATTTTTAATGGGCTATGAAAGAATTAAGAGGTCATTTAATTTGTACAAATAGTTTTCTGAACTTTTAGCAAAGCTACAATTCAATATAATCTCAATTTTGAGATTTTAAAGACTTGGTAACATTTTTTAACAATTCCTATGGATTGCCCTATTGCTGATTGCATTTTGTCCCTTCTCACACAGCAGAGTCAATATAGTTGAGGGGTTTTTTGTTCACATGCTTATATGAGCTTTAGTGATATTGACAAGAATATTCTCAGTAGTGCAAATACCCTCTTCCAGCAAGTTTGCTTGTGAGTCAGCTCCATTAAAAATAATAACATTGCAAACATAGTTTTTACCTGAGACTGAAGCACATGGCATGCATAGCACATGCACTGCCCACACCGGCATACAAGTCTCTGAAGCCTAAACTCCTGACTTTTTCTTACTACAGTCCCCCAGTATAGGACTATAAACTTCTCCAAAGTCACATGGAGTCCAGTGTGGCCTCACAGAACACTATGCAGGTCTTCAAGTTCACCCCTATAAGCTTTCCTGAGTAACAGCTGTATCATCCACACACATGGGTTTGGGAAACCTTTTCTGCATAACATCACCACCACAACGCAAAATTCATATTCACACATGGGGAAAAAAGGTTGATGGTCAAAACAGTGATAGCAACTCCCCTAAGAGTCTGCTTAAGAGTAACACTAGGAAGTTTTCTTCCCTTAAAAAGGTTGCTTACATTGTTGATAATTGTATTTTCTTTTGCTTCCCAGCCATAACTATTTGTTTTCCTTTAGAGTAACAACTGCATCACAATGTCAAGCCAAGTTTCAGCAATTCACCTAATCACAATGTGGGTTATATAACAAAAATATTGACAGACAGCAAGAGCAGAAGTCAGTGCCTCACAAGGCAGCAAGAGCTTGCTTGGGCATGGCTTGGTGTCCATGGGATTGTGCTTCAGCCCCACTCAATTTTTATCAGCATTCTCAAGTTCCAGTTTGATAAAGAAATTACCATCAAATATGTATGATACAGGCAAGGCATGCACTCAAAGAGATCAAGTGTATCCCACCATGTACAACTGAAAGTACCCAACTTGTTGCAAAGTACATTTAAAACAAGAAAATAAGCTATGTGCCACTGATTAATATTATTTTTAATGGGCTATGAAAGAATTAAGAGGTCATTTAATTTGTACAAATAGTTTTCTGAACTTTTAGCAAAGCTACAATTCAATATAATCTCAATTTTGAGATTTTAAAGACTTGGTAACATTTTTTAACAATTCCTATGGATTGCCCTATTGCTGATTGCATTTTGTCCCTTCTCACACAGCAGAGTCAATATAGTTGAGGGGTTTTTTGTTCACATGCTTATATGAGCTTTAGTGATATTGACAAGAATATTCTCAGTAGTGCAAATACCCTCTTCCAGCAAGTTTGCTTGTGAGTCAGCTCCATTAAAAATAATAACATTGCAAACATAGTTTTTACCTGAGACTGAAGCACATGGCATGCATAGCACATGCACTGCCCACACCGGCATACAAGTCTCTGAAGCCTAAACTCCTGACTTTTTCTTACTACAGTCCCCCAGTATAGGACTATAAACTTCTCCAAAGTCACATGGAGTCCAGTGTGGCCTCACAGAACACTATGCAGGTCTTCAAGTTCACCCCTATAAGCTTTCCTGAGTAACAGCTGTATCATCCACACACATGGGTTTGGGAAACCTTTTCTGCATAACATCACCACCACAACGCAAAATTCATATTCACACATGGGGAAAAAAGGTTGATGGTCAAAACAGTGATAGCAACTCCCCTAAGAGTCTGCTTAAGAGTAACACTAGGAAGTTTTCTTCCCTTAAAAAGGTTGCTTACATTGTTGATAATTGTATTTTCTTTTGCTTCCCAGCCATAACTATTTGTTTTCCTTTAGAGTAACAACTGCATCACAATGTCAAGCCAAGTTTCAGCAATTCACCTAATCACAATGTGGGTTATATAACAAAAATATTGACAAACTTGTAACAAAATCTGCAAAAAAAAAAAAAGTGCAACTATTAAAACATTGCTTTGACACAACTTTGCATTAATGCTTGTCACTTCTCTTCAGGAATTTCAAGATTTGCCAGCCTTTGGTGCGAATAGCTCAACTGAAAGAAGTGCTGGGGTTTGTACCAAATCTATCCTCCTCTCACCCCACTACACTGGCTGCTCTTTGGTCAAGGCACACATGTGGACGCTCCTGCAGCAACACAAGCCAACCTCCCTCTCTTTCCTATGAGAGGTGGTGGCAAGAAAGAAACACGTGGTTCCTACAGGCAGGAAAGCAGAAAAGGGGGGGAAACTGGTTTGAGGAAAACACACGTGCAGTAGAGAATGAGGAGGAATTCATAGTACAGTCTTTAGGAAGAAGGGATGCAGGAAGGGAAGCAAAGTTTTGCTTTAAAAGGAGGTCTTAAAACACTACTTGAAATTCTGCTTCAACTACCCCAAAAAAACAGTACTGGAAAACTGCGTTAGTTTCCATAGACTGCTGAGAAGCAGCAGGAGTAGAAAGGATTTCCTGGTACCTTATTCTGACACCCACTGTGAATTCTGGTAATCTGCTTCATCTCTGTGCATCCAATAATTAGCAACTGAATAGGGTCTTAATGCATCCAAGCCGAATTTTCTGCCACAGACAAATGTGAAAGCACGGAACAAGAAGGAAGTTACATGGGAAAAAAATTCTACTGATGAGCACTTCAAAAAAAGTAATTTTTAGAACAAAGAAATAACTCCCAAACACAGATGACTGCCTTACAGCATAAATGAATTCTACTGTTAGCAGTGACAAATATACTGAAGATTTACTTAAATGAGTTCACTTTTGGATTACAAAAAAACCAAACCAACAACATAATTTTCCTCTGTAAATTAATTTCCTTAGATTTATGCCTACAGAAATACAGATGCAGCATCACCGATGCCTTGCAACATTCTCCTAGCTTCAAGGTGACATGTACTTGGAGCTTTCTTCTTCACATACGAAACAAGCTTCTTCACAGGCAGCCAGTTTGTGCTAAACTAAGTTCCTCAGGTAAAAATAAACATGGCATAGAAGTTAGCCTTTCTAGCTGCCAACATACATAAACCAATGAAATACTTAAAACACAGCACACTGTATTACACATATAATTTGTTTTTCATTTCAAGTTTATTAAAACTTTAGCAGTACAAATGATCCAGGTTTTAGATTATCAAAAGACCAAACTGAAGTCCACATCTTAAAAAAAGGCGTTCCCCAAAATGTCTCTAAAACTTTGAGACAATGGAAACAAAAAGTTCACAAACTCATCCATGCCTGTCGTCATCTGTTCCAGGACTTGTTTCATGATCAGACTTTTTATCCTTATTAGGGGCATGATCTCTTTCCTGACTCTTTGATTTTTGGTTTATTTCTTTTTCTGCTGAGGATCTGGTCTTTTCCTTTTCCTTACTGCTCCGTGAATATGATTTTTTTGATTCTCTCTCTTTGCTACTTGGTCTCTTTTTTGAGTCTGGACTTCTATCCTGATCTCTACTGGACTTCTTCTCTTTACTGGATTCAGGACTGCTACTTTCACGGCTTTTTGAACGCCTCTTCCTTTGGCTTTCAGTATCATTCCTCTTATATGAGCTTCTACTTTCTCTATTTGAATACCTCTCTCTATTTTTGCTTTGACTTTCCTCCCTCTCTGAGCTCCTTGATTCTCTCCTCCTCCTGTTTTCTCTTCCTCTGTATTTATCTGGTGTACCTCTCCTTTCTCTGCTTCTTGATCTTCCTCTTCTTCTTGTTTCTCTATCTCTATTCCTTGAATAGTCTTTACTTCTACTGCGATCTCTGTCTCTGCTTCTTGATCTTCCTCTCCTACCCCTATCTCGGCTTTTGCTCCGATCCCTTGTCCTACTGCTGGAACTATGTTTTCCTCTAGTGTGCTCACGCTCTTTGCTTCTTGACTTACGTTTCTCCCTGTCTTTACTCTTCCTATGGTCTTGTTCGTTATTTCTTGAGCCTGCCCTTCTACTTCTCTCCTTGCTCCTACTTCTTTCTTTCTCTCTCCCTCTAGAATCATAACGCTTTTCTTTTTCTCTGCCTTTCTCATGGTCTCTCTCTTTGCTTCTTGATCTTACTCTCTTCTCATCGTGTCTACTGTGCTTAGAGTCTCTTTCTTTACTTTTTGATTTCTCTCGGCTTTTACTATGGCTTCTAGATTTCACTCTTCTCTTGGCCTTGCTTTTGTTATGTTTGTCATCTTTTTCTGAATTCCTTCTTGTCTCCCTGTCTTTACTGCTGGATTTGTGATCTTTTTTCTTCTCCTTTTCCCCTCTTCTGCTTGGACTTTCAGAAACTTGTCTGTGGTCTGATATTTTTCTCTCTTTTCCTCTTCCTGGGCTTTTTTTATTATCTTTCTTGTTTTCATTTATTTCACTCCTTGGAGAGATAAAGATAGGAGTTTTTAAAATATTTTGAATCCCCACCACTCTGAAAAATTAAATCAGAAGTGAGACAACTTCACAACTGAAATGTACATCAAAGTCATCTATATTAATAACTATGTATAAACAGTAGCTTGATTAAAATCAGACACAGCTAAGTAATGGGATAACCCAGTCAGTGCCCCGTTTGTTAATAACTGTAATTGACAAAAGCTAAGATGACAGTTACTACTTTTAATATATTAAAACATTTCAATGTATATACTGAAAAAAAAATAAATCTTACTTGTCCCCTTTAATCCATCTTTCTCCACTGGACACTCTCATTCTTTGAGCTCTTTGCATTTCTTGCCTCCAATGTGGAGGAGTTTCACTGCGTCGGAATCGATCTCTTGACCTGGATCTGGAAGGTGTCCGGTAGCGCTTGAAGGAAAAAAGGAGGAAATCTGGTTTGAGTTTGAGTTTCACATGCAGTGATAGCTAAGTAAGATTTTAGTCTCTGCATGGCAATTCTACATAGAACCTAACATGACACTTCACATGTATACAGCAAGTTTTAATTGCCAGGTTATCAACTTACTGAAAAATATATCTGACATTCAACTACAGTAGGAATGCAAAATGTCTGATCAATAAACTATTTTAGAGATAACTTCTATTTCAGAATTTTTGTACTCTGTGGAGAGGTCTTCTGTTGCTTTTAAGTAGCAAAAATGCAACTCACTTTTCTAACAAAAAAATTCTTCACAGCTTTGACAAGCAACACTAAAACAGTACTTCACACTTTTTAAGGTTTTTACTAAGAACTTGAGGGATAGAGTTACTGTTACTAAACACATTTACAACAAGCAATGCACAGCATATGGCTTCACAAAATCTGAAGAACCAATCTGACAGCTCCCTCCTGCCAAAAAGGGGAGACGTCTTCCTCACGTTCTTGGCACTGATGTCATACTGAGTCTGGTGTTCACTAGAACCCTTTTAGAGGCAATTCCATTCACTAATTCACAGAATATTACAGTAACACAAGAAAACCACTCTCCCCCATCCCCTGGCTCCTTCAAATAAACTCTATGCAAACAGGAAATTAATTGAATTTTCCTTGTTGTCCTCCTTCAAGCTTCAGTCTCCAAATCAATTCTGATGCATCTTAAATCATGCTTTTTTTAAAAAAAATTCAATCATCCTAATGAAAATTATTACTAACACCAGCAGTAAGACTGCTACCACCTTATTTATTTGGGAAACAGACTGTAAACATTTACCCTTGGTCCTCTTCCTTTTATTTTCCTTCCAGATCTGGTCACTAACAGCCTCCTCTGGTATGTTGACTGTGAATTTGATAGATTACTAAAAACAATTTAAAAAAGAGATACCGTTTATAACATCAAAGGAAGAAGCAAAGAGAAAATAAAGCAAATTTTAAAGCCTCTTCAGAAATTAAACTAAATGAAAACATACTTTTGATTTGCTTTATAATCAGTGCAGACAGTAACAACAACACAGTAAAAACTTCAGATTTTGTGACTATAAAATATTGTAAAAAATTTCCAGGTTTTTCTCATTTTTCAAAGAAGAGTAAGTTATAGATTCACACAGAACAGTTTCAATAAATTCTAAATGATATAGCAATGCATTTTACTTCCTTTTTCTTGAAACACTCCTTTTGAATTTTTCATTCACTAAAACCATTTTCAGAGACTAAGCTAAGCCTTTGTTCTAGGACAAGGTCAACAGATGCCAATAAACTGAAAATTTGATTTTTCATTCAGCATTGCTCACAACATGGTACTGTTTAATAGGGAA
>NW_009952974.1:11097251-11114974 GCF_000747805.2 Chaetura pelagica | reverse complement strand
TTAACATTAGAGTCATAAAGCAGTAACGTGATCATATAATTATCAGTGCTTTGTCAGACTCAAAACAGATTTATTACCTTTCTCTTTCTTTCTCTCTGCTTTTCCTCTCTTTTTCTTTCTCATCTACTTTAGGAGGACTCTTTCTCATCAGGAACCGGTTTTCAGGTACAGGAGGAATTTCTTCAGGACGGACAGTTGATAATGGTTGTGCTTCAGGGTTTTCATCTTCACTTTCACTGGATGAGCTTTATTTTTTTAATATAAAAATATTAATATTTAAAGTGAGATATTTGGATGAGGGAAGACCTTTCAGCCTATTTAAATAATTCAGAAATTCTCTTAATCCCATATACAATGAGACCACAAGAAACTCAGGAAACAGCTATTTAAGAAGCAGTTTCTTTTCCCCATGGTATCTTTGCTCCAAAGTGTACAACTGTAGTCAATGTCTGACCAACACTTTTAATCTATGAATTGCAATGATGCAATACTCAACATATATTTGCTGTCTATTAAGATACAGCTTTTTAATTTATTTTAAAAAAGCCATCAGGGGAGTAAAATTCAGATTTTACACTAGCATATACATCTGGCTACAAACTTGTGTGAAATGGGCTTAGTCCCACAGAAACAGCTTTTAGGAAGCACTGCCGTGAGTGAACATTTCTTACATTTTGCTGATAGCTTAAAAAACGTGACTTGCACCAACATAACTTGTATCTCACATTAAACTACAAGTAAAATTTGTATATTGGAAATAGTATTGTCTGAAGCAAGAGTGCCTTTTGAGGGTTATTATCTTCTGGCATATCAGAGAGAAATTAAGGACATTCATCTATTAATTTTTTATTTTTGCTTTCACTCCTGTATACTTCATTATTCTAAGTCCCACTGCATGGAATTTAAATTGAATTGTACAGAAGTGGATATAGAGAAACAAGGTATCACCACTCATTTCAAACCTAGCACTCCTGCCACTTTTCAAGCCAAATACACACAAGTCTTAGTTCATTCCTTTACAAGCTGCAGCACGTATGCATGTGAACACTGTCCTTTGCCACCATATCAGAAAAATTTAAGCTTGTATATGGAAACCGATTGTTTCCCAAACTTTTAAAATACCTACTTCAGTAGTTACAGAATACTACTCACAGTTATATGACAAGAAAATGGCACTGTATGGTGTACATGTTAGAAACCAAAAAATAGAAAAATTGACCTTTTCTTGCTTTTCTTTCTCTTTTTCTTTTCTTTCTTATGTTTCTTGGAATTTTTCTTGTGTTTCTTTTTTCGTTTTTTAGATTTATCTTCTGAAGCACTCTCAGAATCTGATGATGAATCAGAAGATGATTCTGAATCACTTGAACTTTCCGAGTCACTGGACGAGGAAGAGGACTTGTGTCTCTTCTTTTCTTCTTTCTTGGCTTTAAGTCAGAATAGCAGAGGCACATATCAAACACTTGTAAGTAAACCTCAGGAAAAACAACTTACCTATTATCTGCTTGACCTTCTTTTAATTGTCATGAGACTACTTCATCAAAATACTTAGGAACAAATTGAAATTTTGGAGAAAACAAACAGTTTTTCTCAAGCACAATAAAGGATATATATACATAAGAAATTTCCAATGTTTTTTATTTTTGAATCTTTAAAGTATCAAATGCTAGCAGCATTACGTCATCTATGTAAGCCAGCATCTCTTTTGTATCAATCCAGAATACTACTTTCAGAATGCAGTGACACAGAGAGGTTAAGTATTTCCTCAGATTTCCTCCTCAGTGTGATGCTTCTAAAGAAACTCCTGCACCTGTTTTAAGTATGTAAAAAATTATCTGTGACAGTTTTTTACACATAGCATCCAGTAATCTAGTGCAGTCAAGTCCTCATCCCCTCATCTCTAAATAAATCTAGTTCTTCTATACAAATAGATTTGCTCCCTTCATAAAGCACTTCATCTGGATATTCATGATGATACCCAAAAATATTATCACCTCAGAGGAAAAACATACCAAGCACCTACCTTCTTCTGTGATTCCTTCCGCATACTATCTTAGCTTCTCTGCTAAACCCAAGAAGCACCAGTTCTGTTTTCATTCCATAAAGACATGTCCAAATCCTACCATACAAGCTTATACAATCAATCTTAGTTTAAGTCTCCCTTGTTATCATACTGTATCCTCTCATGGAAATTTGCCATGATACTGTCCTCAGTGGCAACCTCCTTATTCCTTTGTCTTAACAGCAAATTCTTAGAAGCAGTCTCCTTTGGTAACTGCCTTGTATTTCACAGTATCAGTTCCCTTTCCCCCCCCCCTTTTGCATTTTAAGTGCTATAAATAGTTTAACTGTTAGATGACTCTCTGGTGATGATCCTCCATGCCACTGCTCACCTTCCAGAAACTGCTCCTCCTATCTGGATTCCCCAGCCTCTTCCATATACTGAGACATCCAAGGGCTTCCCCTGCTCCACTTGCCAGCTTTGGACTGCAGCTTGGCAAATTTCCTTCTGATATGATGGCAAACTGCTCCTCCTATTGCCACTGCCTCAGGTCAGCACAGCTCATCAGTGGTTCCACATTGAGCATTTTGCAAATATTTCCAGCCATAACACCATCACTCACAGCAGTGACGGATCTCCCTTTGCAGGTCCTACAGATAGCCTTTCCCTTTCAATAGCAGGACTCTCCACTCACCAGGATCTCCATCATGGCTTCATCAGTCTGGCTCTGCATTAGTGCCCTCTAGGGTGCACACCTGCTCCCACCATTCAGCTCTGCCCTCCACTTGTCCAGTCCTGGTATCTAAGGCCTCTCATTCTCTGAACACTCCTACTGCCCACCATTATCCAGTACTATGCCTTATAGTCAGCTGAGCGGGCTGTCCCATCACCCTGGCATGAATTTCTCTCCGTGGCACATAAGACCAGCCACAGGAAGCACAGCCTCCAGGATCCCAGCAGTACTATGCTACAGAGATACAAGGACACAGACACACTGATAGGATCAGTCAGTCGGATCTTTCCAGAAGCCTCTTCTCTTTCAGAAGTTAAAGGAAAAAAACATTTTTACATCTATTTTATTCACTCTTTTGATGATAAGTACTTTAAAGCTTTGCCTAATGGCTTTCAGTCATCAGACTGCTCAGTGCCAAAACTTCCATTTAGTCACTCAATTCCAAATGGTATAGAATGGGCTGAAAAGGAGGGTGGTAAACCATGGACAACATCAATATGGAATGCGTATCTCACCCACTAGCTTCACTTACTCTGTATCTGTGTTGTTTTATTTTCTTATCTATGGCACTCTTGCGCTTTCTAATTGCTCATGGGTATTTATGAGAAAAAATGAAATTATGTCCTAACACAAAGGATGACATATGAGTTAGTCTACAAACTTTGAGAAGCCAGGAGCCATAAGACAACTTTGCTTGGAATTCTGAGGTATTGAAGAGATTACTTCAAACTCCAAAGTCATTCTGCTAGACATCACAACAGGTGAACACAGAACTTCATTAAAAAGCAAAAGAAAAACTAAGCAGCTCAAGTTTGAATGCCTGTGTTTTCCTTAGGCCAAAGAAACAATTATTCTTGACTCTGCTGTGCCAGCAGAAAGTCCTATGAACAAAAAAACATGATTATTCCTATCATAGCTCCTACCAAACATGCATCCTGGGTTTTCCCTGAGATTCTTCAAAGTGACCACAAAACCTTAGACTTATTTTGTAAAAGAAGCAGAATTCAACCTCCAATATCACGTTCAGCTCTGGAATGGCAGAGCAGGGCACCCCTTCCAAAAAGAAAGGCAGGTTCTGTCATATTCCTATTTAAGAATATAGTTTATAATAACTTCACTAAAGGGCAACTCCAGGCTTTTCTACTGCAAGTGTCTGGTCTGAAAATTTACCTGAAACAAACTTAAAATTGAATACCTGTAAAGAAAGCAGCAGTTATCAAATAGTCAGCCTCCCATCAAGTTAACATAGCACTCTACTTCCTATATGACAAGTGCTTGCCAGCTATGTACTAAAACTTAGCTAGTATAAGGAAATTCAAGACAGAAGCTTTGAAGCAGCACATGCTTCTTTAATGTCTTCTGCATCAACACTTTTTCAGTTTTCCAGCAGACAAACTGTACTGCAATATTATTAGCCTTTTCACTGATTGTCCTGCCATCCATCACAAGTAAGTTTCTAAATATTTTTATAAGCAACCAACAGGGAAGAAAATGAGCAAGATTACCTCACAGTGTGCATCTATGTAAATGTACAGTTCAACTTTACCTTTGGATTTTGGAATTAACTCTCCACAACTCAGTATGCGCACTTCAGCATATGGTTTACTAGATGCATCTGTTTTCTGGTTTTCTATTTCTCTCACAACTTCCTGACCTGAGATGACTTGTCCAAAAACAACATGGTGTCTGAAGAATTTAAACAGAAGAATTCTTAGTACTTAATTTTCTCAAGGCAGTTCCCAAACAAGCATAAGAAGAAGGTAAGAGCTACTTACCCATCTTAAGAGCTACTTACCCATCTAAGTGAGGTGTAGGTTTAGTTGTTCTGTTGTTTCCATATTTTAATTTAAAGAGAAAACCAGACAGTATTAGTGGAAAGCAGTCAACATTTGAAACATGTCAAATACACATATGAATGTGAAAGTTACCTTGAGTAAACTAATAAAACTGAACAAAACCAACAGATTTTTCTGTTTCTGTGCAGTTAAAAGTATTTAATGTTTTACACATTAAAGTACCTAGTCAATTAACTACTTTATCACATTTTCCTGAGCAAACAAAAGTGCACATAAATTTTGAGACAGCATGCTCATATAGGATATAATAAGCATTCTATTTATGAAATTACCTAAATGCTACCAGGAACAGATATAAAACTTAGAGGGAACTGTTTCAGAGCAGAAAAACTGAAAATAACCTTCTATGCATTAGAAAATAATAAAAAATCACAGGAAGATAAAAATATGGTATGTAAATATTGTTTGACATCCAAGTAGAACTTTCTCTTTGCTTTCCCCTACACTAGCATTACTAAGGCATACAGATGGCAGCCAAGGCAGAAGTAAAAAACTGGGATAATTACAGAAAACAGTCAGAAATCCCAAAATAAGGGTCTAATGATAAGTGACATGAACAACTCACCATTTTAATTAAGGCCATGAAACATGGATAAGAGTGACGTATTTGAAGAATGATTTCTGTAGATATATTAGATTTAAGAAAAGCCTACTGCAATGTATTTTAAGAATTTAACTGTAAATGAGACTGCACTGGAAAGTTATTTTGTGACAAGAAAATTTCTCTACTATTTTTGAGAACCCCCTGAACTGTTCTGCTTTCTTCCAGACAACACTTAGTAGAACACGGTGATAAGAGTTCTACAAGGAACTAACATGTTTGCTTTACTGCCTCAAGTTAGAACACAGCTGCTGAAAACTACCAAATGCTCTTTTGCACAATTAATAAGCACTAAACACAAGAGATAAAAAGACTCAGGTTCCCTAAATAGTGCATTAAGAAAACAGATACTTCCATGCAACTTTGATGGAAAAAACATCAACTTTGGGTTTGCACAGGAGTTAACTCTTCAGTGTTCAAAAGGATTACCTATACAGCTTGCAAATGGCAAACCACAAAACGTTTCAGGACAGCACCATACTTACATAAAAAACTGTGAACCATTTGTATCTTTCCCTCTGTTGGCCATTGAAAGGAGAAATTCTTTGTTGTGTTTTACAGCAAAGCTTTCATCTAAAGAAAGTTGTTTTTAGTTACTTTAAATACACCACATATGCTTAGATAAATACTGTAAGTAAACTCATCCTAATTAAATAAAACTGCTAGTCACTTTAGTAAACAGTTGTATTAAAAATAGATTCAAGATTATAGCTATTTAAAAAATATAATATTCCTTCCATTCTAAATAATTCAATTTATTAAGATAAACATGAATTAATGGTTTATAGCCTGAGAAAGCACTAAAAAAATGAGTATTCTTGCTCAAGAGATTGGTTTCCTATCAACATTGGCAGACAGCTCATCATTTTAAATTGTTGCTTTTTCTATTCTGCACATACTGATCACTGCCTCTTTGGAGCAGAGTGTTTTTAGCTGTACATTAACTATTAATAAACCCCTCATTTTAAAGCAGATTTAATGTTTTATTATTTTTTAATACACATGGATATCCACTATGATAGCAATCCCAAACAACTTCTGTTTGTCTGTCAGACACAGAGATAAACTTTACAGGCTAGTCACTAAGAATCACTTGAATTCCACTTCTGATAAGCAAATAATTTTAACAGTTCAAACATGAAAGACATCTGTAAGATAAGATATCTGCCTCCTTTCCCAAAAGCATAAAGGCTGCTGGGGGATCCAAACTCAGAGGAAGTTTGCTAAGCATTGTTTAGCTACAGATGGCAGAAGCAAGCAATAACAAAGAAGAAAAACCTGCTATCTGTAAGGCTATGGTTTCACATCCCAATGTGTCACTGGCAGTGAAAGGGACAGTCCCGCTCACTCACCAGTCACCTGTACAACTGTTATCTGGCATAGCATCCAGCATCAATATAACCCAACAGTGACTTGGTTAAGGGATCCAATGATCTCTTGATCATTTGCTGCAAGCTCAGATAAGAACCAATTTTAAAAGACAAGTAGCAGGGAGGATGGATGAGCATACCCACTAGCCACCACATGGGTTTAGGTATAGTACAAAAACTGCTTCAATAAACACAAGAGATGCTCCACTATATTTTGGACTAACATAGGCTGAGAAACCCACTGGAGTGCAGATGTACTTGTGAAATACTGACCTAAAAAGAACTAGGACTGTGAGCAGGGCTTTATATTTTGTTTTAAATAAATATTCACAAGTCCATCATGCCTTTCTGCTTTTCACTGGAAGAAAAGGCAAACCCCAACTTTTAGGTAGCTGCTGAAGCCAAAACTGTATGTTCAAAAACAGTTGCAAAATGCAGATTTTGTAAACCAGACAAATACAAAGGAGTTTGGTTTGGAACTTTCTTTAATTAAAAAGGTACATATCTTAAAATTAAATCAAATAACCTAACTGGACAAAGACCTCTAAGACCAGACAAAATCTTAACAAAAATAATGGAGTTCAGGATTACAAAACAGAGGCTATGGAATGTAAAGCTGATTGTTTACAGTAAGACCAAATTAGAGCAGACTGATAAAACTCTTACCTTCAAAAAAGCCACCATAAATGGATTCTCCTCCCCTGCCATTTCCTTGAAAGAGGAAAAGTGACAGTTATAACTTAAACTAGTGACTAAAAATGAGTCACAGTATGCAGAAAGTGCCTTATAATACAAAATATGATCCAACTGCATCCAATTCACTGGCAAAGATCATCAAGGCACATCCTTGTAGTTCCAAAGCAAGCTTGGAAAACAAAGTATTGTCCCTTGTATTCTACTACAGTCTCCCTTTTTTCCACATATTTCCCAGCAGATGCAATATTTTACCCTTACACTTAAACCTTTCAAAAGGAAGTACTTAGTACTCTGAGCAAAAAGCATGTGTGGGCATGCCTGTGTATAATAAGTTTATATAATTTTTCATGTAAAGGTTCTTACACAGAAAAAGGAAAAAAAGCAGCTGAGTAACTTAATAATTAATGTAAGTAAATTGTTACACAGGAACTCCCGCAATATTCTGTTACAAATATATATTAAATATATATTACATTTTCTTCAAAGATTCATATCATACCTTCACTGAAGTCACCTCCTTGGATCATAAAATCTTTCACAACCCTGTGAAACAGACAACTTTTGTAATGCAATGGCTTTTGGGTGGATTTTCCTGTACCCTTTTCACCTAAAGTAGAAAAGGAACAAAAACCAAAAATTACTTTCTGTACCTGCAGAATCTCCACTACAAAAAAAGTGCTATCTAGGAACTTAATAAAAATATTCTAGTAAACTCAGAAAAATTAGCTTGTGAAGCAGACATATCTGTAATACCAATAAGAAAGTAGCATTTAAAAAAGCAGGGCAGAAGCTACCTTCTCTCACTAGAGCTACACTAGAACTCCTTACTGACATTAGTATACAACTCTGGTCACTTCCATGCAGTTAGACTGAAATTAAACATCCAGTTTAGGTTTAAGATAACTGGCATTGCTCAGAAGCATGCAAGAAACATTCAGATCTTCAGTTACAACAGGGCAGGTTAGGATAACATAAAAACTCGTAACAAAAAACCTGACAAGGCAGGGGAAAGGAGAAAGAATCTTGTTCCCTCCCCTGCTCGTAATTACAACTGCCATCTTTCTCCCTTATGTCAGCTCTGGTGCTCAAAACCCGTAAGCAGAGTCTCTGCTTCAGCTACAACAATATATCCTTTCCCTGTTACCCTCAAATAGCTAAGGTCTCTGCTGAGAGAAAGATTAATGGCTCATGGTGGGTCCTGTGAATGCCGGAGCCAACCTCAAGGTAACAGCAAGGTAATCAGTGGGAATATGTTGGAAGAAAAAGGATCTCTTCCCCTGAGTGCTAGCAAACCATTACACTCTATTTTTGATAAATGTGAAGCTGTATCTGTTCCAGTAACTTGGCATATGCCTAACATAGATACGTCAGAAAAACAGGGAGCTATTGGTCCCTGTTTTAAGAGGACAGCATATACTTTTCAAAACTGCCAAAAAAAGTAGCAATAAAATAAAATCAAAACTGGAATTAGTTTGCTGATCATAACCACTCTGCCCATATATTTTCCTCACTGTTCTTAAATACATTAAAGCAGAATAGTAGTTTGGCACATGAACTTGATTTTGAATGTCACAAACTAAACATGAACTTAGTAGTAATTGTTCCTGACCGGAAATGAGGTTAAAAGACTTAAAGGCAAAAATTCAAAGTAGAAAGGAATAACACCTTTACGCAATAAACCTGACTTTTGGACAGCTGATAGCAGATCAATGATGCCATGGTCACATAACACATTCACAGCCATTAAAAAAAGAACTATTTAAGGTTCAAATTTGTTAAGAAATGTTGATAATCTGATTTTGTGCCAGTAAACTTAATATCAGATCACATAACACCTACATTCCTGCAGACACCATGAATGGTGCGCTAAGGGTTCTAGCTAACTCATCATGAATGTAATTATGCACCCACACCTGACTCAGATCATATTAGTACTGCTGGGTGCCTTAGCATTAACAGCTACAGGGCCTTGACCTGAAAAACAACAGAGTTGGAGGGAGAAGCAGCAGCAAAAGCTGAAGACAGAAAGCACATATGCTATTTATATATTTGCAAAATTATTCATGTGATAATAAATTTAAGTTTTGCTAAAGAGACAGCACTTTCAAGGAAAGGAGGCTGTCCACAAGACAACAGTTCTGTTTGAAACTTCCAGGAGAGAATCATCTCAGTATTTTGTTAAGGAAATTATCTGAATTTAATCAGGAGTGGAAATCACCAGTCTCTATCAACAAAGAAAAATTAAAATGAAAAAAAAAAGATACTGCCAATACCTTTCAAATACCTCAAAATATCGTAAGATTGAAAGTAAGTCTGCATGGCTGACCTCTTATTGGCTACCTTTCAAGCCTGGATGATGTTACATAATGTGAACAGTAATATCTCATGCTAGTAACAGAAAATCAGCTTACTGTGGCCGTATTTAAAGTTGATTAGTATATACTCCTTGTAACATACTAAGCCAAAGCTACAAAAAGCTTTGATTCTACATCAGCTGTATATGGGAAATCAGCTAAATTACTAGAGATGCCAAGAGCCAGTATTTTACATACTTATTTTTGTATGTAAGAAAAATTCAGGAAAAACAAGATAGACATCCAACTAGCTAACATGGCATTACATTTAAAATTATAAATGGGGATTAAAAAAATTTACAAACCTGTGCAAAGGCAGCGAAAATTTTCACATGTCTTTGGACATACATCTGAAAACAGCTCAAAGACCACTCTTCCAGCTAGAACAAAAAAAAAGGTATATTTACTATGAAGTTAACTGGTATTTGTATTATTCTTATATATCTTATGGTAACAAATAGGTATTTTATTTTCTTACCAGGTACATTGTTGATGGCTATGTCAAAGAAGCAACGAGGTCTCTGTACCTTTACTCCCATGGCTTCAGAAATTTCAATACTGTAAGTAATAAAAAGAAAATTTAGTTTTTCCCTTTTGTGCAGTGAAACTATGTGTAAGTCAATGCAGAAGATTTTACAAAACAAAACAAACTGCTGAATAGCAAACCTTCAAAAAAAGAAAAGCAAATGTATTTTTAAAGGTTTGGAAAATGCTAAGTATTTTAAGTCACTGTCACATTTTGCAGACACAAATGAGTAATTTTATTCATGCTTGCTGCCATAGTATTTAATTTAAACTTGGATGCCATAGCTCTGGATGAGGAAATACAAAAAGAAAATATACCGGAAGGTATGGGGACAAAAGAGCTGCTCCTAGAATTCTCTGTAAATTAAGCAGCAGAGAGGAAAGAAAAAGAAACAACGACCAAACAACTTTGAGGCCAAAAATCTTGTTTTGAGTAGTCTCAAACAACTTTTTGCAACTGCCTTTCAAACTGCTTTAAAAGATTAATTTGCAATCTCCGTGAGGCTTAGAGTTAGTGGATGAGGAGGCTGCCATCTCCACACGCCAACCCACCCCTCTGGTCAGAGTTTATCAGATTCAGATCAGGCCTGTTCTTCTCAGGAATACATCAGCTGCTGCAATGCACAACCCAGTTCAGCTCACTTCATCTCAGTTACTGTACATTACCCGGGCCATGAATTACAGCTGCTCAAGGGAGAACATTCTGCACAGAAAGGTGGACAGTCCAAGATGGTGAACCTCCTAACTGCTGTAGCTGGTACCAGAATTTTTGCCACACAAAGACAATGGTGGAAAGTAATTTATTATGGTTACAATTTGGCAAATCACTAGCATATCGTCATGTTAAGACTTAAGCATTCAATTTCTTAGGAATATACTTCTTGGATTCCTGTCATTGCAGTTATCAAGAGCTGCTCTAATTAGGATCCAAACCATTATACATGAAAAAAAAACCACAAAGATGTAGTTCTTCCACAAGTACTGCTAAGTGAAATTTCAGCTTTTTATTGTTTATTTTTCTTTTATGTCATTGCTTATCTCTTTTGAGCCACCATTCCTGGAGGTATTTAAGACATGTATATGTGATGCTTAGGCAGATAGCTCACTGGTGGACATGGAACACTAGGTTTACCGTTTAACTCTATGGTCTTAAAGGATTTTTCCAACCTAAATTATTCTATGATTCTTTACCAAGAGTTATAATGCAACTTCTTGTCTCTGAGCATATAAATCCCTTTGTGTAACAAGCAACGTCTTAATCCCATTTGCATCTCCGGCCTAACATTATGTACAATAATTATATTATTTCCCTTTTCTGAAGCTCTGAATTACTTTTAAGAGGAAAAAAAACATTGACAGCAAAAGTATCTATAAGACTGGAGCACCTTTTCCAGAATTTGGAATAGAATTAATAAATTTTTGGTTCTAACCACTCTTTATTGCCAGAAAGCACTACTCAAAACTAGTGATATACTGCATACATCTCTCCTAGAGCTTCACTCATAGCTGTGCCACAGAAGAGCTTCGAAAAATTCAGTTGTTGCCATCTGTCACTCCCAGTTTCTGAAGAAGAAGCTATAAGAAATCAGAAGACTGCCGTGTAACCATGTTAAGTCTGTATTCTCTCTACTTGTGGTCAGTGTCATTCCTAACATTTTGCCACAGTTACACAGTGAAATCAGAACAATGCAGGACTGATTTAAATTAAAGACCACTCAGGAGTTTATCATACACGTGAGCTGTAGCATGAGAAGACTTTGCAAACACGCATAATCTCAATAGATATTCTCTTAGCTGTGTAATGGATACGTTAACTCCCACAAGCCAGACTTGTAAAAAGCAGCAGGCTTGTCTCAGTCTCCTTGCTCCTCTCCCTGAATTACCTTTGCTCTTCTACTAGAACAGCAAATTTTGCAGCCAGGCAGAGAAACAAATAGAGAAGATACCTGTAGGAGAACTTTGATGTTCTCAGGCGAGCAGAAGGCTGACCAGCTCACCACGCTGCTGCACAGACTCTGTGGCAGTGCAAGGAAGGTGGCAGCGTGTGCAAGGGAAGGGAGATGTGACAGGTGGGAGGGGACAGACTGCTCAAAGAACTGAGACCAGCCCAAAGGACAGCAGAACAGATTATACAGCTGCACTGATGGATGAAGGAATATTAATTTCTAAGAAGAATATTTCTTAGAATAAATGCTCTAATAAATGTTTGGTGGTAGAACTGACAGTTTTAACTAACCTAAGACTTCTAAGTACCACAACTGATCAACCGACTATATCCAAACTTTAAACATATTAAACATATAGCTGTAGTGCTTCAGTAAGGAGGGATTAACTCCTGCTTTACAAGCAATTTCCCTATACAACACAGAAGTATAAACAAACATGTATACACAACATTTTAGCCAAAATAAATACAAACTAGCTTAACATGTGACAAATTTTTAAAAACATAATTAATACAGCAAAATAGTAAAATAAATGTCAATACATCTATGTCAGTCAATTTTTAACTCAGTTTTATAAAGAACAGGGTGGGAGAGGGAAGGAAGAAAGACTTCTACCCGAGTCCTTACTCTCACCTACAAATAAAGTTGTGTGTGTTCAAACTGTTATCATCAACATCCCCTGCACTTTCCCTAAATCCTCCAATGATATCCCCTCAATACTGGCTGCACTTAGTTCTAAATGACAATCTTGTCAACTGGTCAACATGAACATCATGACTTGACAAACACCAGGCCAAGCAATTATACCTAACTCCCAAGTTGATGTTGTGTAAACCAGGCTAAAATATCAGTGACATTTATCCCACCTACAAGTCAAGGAGCATTTACTTTCCAATACACCAAGATACCCTTTGCACAGTTATAACTTCAGACACAACTTCTCCTAAACTACTGAGTCACAAACAATTCATAAACTATTATTTTCTATTCATGTAGTATTTAATACCAAACACAATCTTCTACACACCGATCATTAAAAACCTGTCGGCATTAAAAGCAATGCATGGGATATGAATGTTAATTACAGAACCAACAAAGACAAACAATTTGAAAACACCATGAATAAAGTCATAAAATTAAAAGTAAAGCTCAATAGTACTACATGCCTGGTAACAATAGAGCTTACATGACTTGTGTATTTTTCTCTTCAAATTTATTTTCAATTACAATGTAGATACTCTTAACCCACAATACACTGCATTTTTAATTGCAACTTGATGGAATTTTTACAGTCAACCTGAAAGATGCTCACTATACATACACACAAAAATATGCTATGCAGGACGACAATTGAGAAGTCAGCTCACTTCTTCCTTACAAAACTCAGTAATAAAGGACAATATAACAATCCAAGTACTATCTGAAATTTTCAAACAATTCATCATTCTCAATCACCTCCTGTTTGAGGAGTGTCTTACTAAGTCTAGAGTAGAAACTGAAAAAAGAAAAGCAAAAAACCCCAAACATCCCCCCCCAGCACTTCAGTATTTCTAATAAAAGATGCCTGTTTGTCAATAAACATAAAAATGCTGTAAGTTAAACTGCAATTCCACTTTCAGAAATAAAGCAAATACACCCAAAATACTTAAGTCTTGTCAGAATAGCTGCATCCATAACCAGTGCATCATCAGCCATGTCTGCCAGGGTTCACATCCCTTTATATCTCTATCAGTCTCATTATTTTGTTCAAATATTTGTAGAATAAAGCTGGACAGCTGTTATCCTTCAAAATTATCTGTGCCAAAGAAAAAAGAGACTCATATGTGCTGATATGTTTAAAGATACAGTCTTGAGAATTTTTTTTTCAAAATCACTTGTGCTAGTAAGAATCTGGTAATAACACTGGTCAATATAAACTAGCTCCTTTCAACTGAAACAGACCAAGAAAAAAATCACAGGTGCACACCAAATGAAATATCAACATGCCATGAATATCACAAGAGCTGATGGCAAGCAGTAACATAGTGGTATTTCCTAGTTTTATGAGGGGGATTTAAAAAAGCCTTTATTTGTAACTATGCTGAACAAGTGACAGGCCTACCTATTTGTTTCAGTCATCGCACAGAACAGATCTGGAGCATTTAGTAGGAAAATACATACACTGTCTTATTCCTTCACTTCTTTCTCTGTTAGCATCAGCTCTCCCCTATTTTAATTTTGCCTTGAGCTTGCCTTTGTATTTGTTTCCTTGCATCGATTTACAATTATCTTCTGCATTGGTCTTCATTCAACATCCAAATGAAGTTAACAATACACTGCACACATTCACATTGCTAGTATTTTGTTTCAGGCCATCTACAAATGCAGGAAGACAAAACTGTATTTATTTATATTGCAAAGATAGTAGCCATCTGGAATCTTCAGAAATAACATTTTTAAGCAAAGCTTTGAGTCCAGAAAATGCAAATGCACAAATCAAATACTTAACATACACCACATTCACTAAGGCTGTCATTTCAGTCACATGAAGTCAACATAAATGTGGGCTGATACCAGAAAGAAGGGATTATATATCCATGTGCTTAGCTTTTATGCAGGTGGCCACCAAGCTGCATAAAAACCATCCTTTCCTTCTTCCTCCAAGAAAATACTTGGCAGCAGCATGTAACAGCTTAAA
Organism: Chaetura pelagica; assembly: GCF_000747805.2. NCBI lineage: Eukaryota > Metazoa > Chordata > Aves > Apodiformes > Apodidae > Chaetura > Chaetura pelagica. The sequence goes on along the minus strand of NW_009952974.1, from coordinate 11,100,217 downwards.
GTGATGGTGGAACCACTGACTTAAAATGTTATATGCTCATTCCAGTATGGATTAAGCTGGAAATGAGCTTACAATTGTGAAATGGGAGACATGAAATTTTGTTCCTAGCTCCATTCCTGTGTCAGAGCTTCCATCTGTGTTAGAACGATAATGCAAGTCTGAGCAACAAAAATCAAGCCAGCCCAACCTTTAATCTCCATCAGTTCCTCAGAATTTTCCCTAAACACCACCATCTTTTTCTGTGTTTCACCATCAAAAAAACTCTGAATTAGCAGCAATGATAACTAAGGAATTTTTTTTCCTTCATTTTACATTTTTCACTCAGCACAAGGTTTTTGTTGCCAATGGATTTAGAAATAAAGTACTACACTTAACACATGTCAAGTTTATGATGCCATCTTTGTAATCACTTGGATTTAACACATCTGTAAGAAAATAAGAAGACATCTGCATTCTACACAAGTCTATGAAATGTAGGCAGGAAGACCTTCTACTCATCATCAGAAAACACATATTACAGGTTTATAACCTGACTGTCACTTCTCATGGTATTTAGAGGAAAAAAAGCCAATGACAAAAAAGACAACATTCTTGCAGGCAAAAGGTGACCAATACTACTTTTCATCAAGCCTCCTTCTTTAGCATAATGCTACAAGTCTTTTTTTGGATAATCACATAGTGCTTTTTTCCCCTAAAAAAAAATACTAAATTGACATACCTCGCAATATCAAACCCTGTCTTCCATGAACATGAGGCAAGAGTTTGCTGTCCCCTTAGGGAGATTTAAGTAAATAATACCCACAGATAGGTCCTGACTAAGTATGCAGTACATACTCCTAACACTACTGCACTGCATAGTTAATTTACATCACTTTCAGTAGGATTTTTTGCAACTATGAACATGAATTTAGTCTTCTTGTACTAAAGTATATAAGGCATACACTTTAGTATATAAGGAATACACATCCAGTTATAAACATCTCAGCTGGGAGAATGTAACATTCAGCTGAGAAGGTAGTAGCACTATCTTAAACCAAGTAAGTAGAAATACAGTTTCCTACTAGATCATGCCCTTTGTTTTATTTTCCTAGGAAATATACATCTACAGCGAAAAAAATGTTAAAACATCTAGCAAAACTGTTGTAAATAGCAAGTAAAAAGCGTTGCTGATGAGAACTAGCAATGATTTTCTATTACCTCATCTATGCACAAAGTAATTTTTTTCTGTTAAAATTTGTGAAAAAATACAGGTGTTTCATCAGTGGACAAATAACCTCTGTTGGTGTTCAGTTTCCTCTTAGAAGCAGCAAAGAAACGTCTATTTTGATTGTACTACTTGTAATAAGAAAGTGCATTAGCACAGGTCTGAAACAATACTGTCAAACTTACAGAATGCTAAGAAAAAGGAAGTTTTAGCATTGCAATGAGGTTAAAAAAGCTTTTAAAGGGGGTACTGTAATCTCCATACCATTGACCCATTAGAATTTCTAAACTAAATTTCAGAAGTGGAATCCCTTCCCAATCTGTGTTATTAAAGAATACAGCAAGACCACGCAACAGCAGGAGACAGTTCTTAATGTTGACCTGTATCTGCCAACAGTTAACAAAAAACCCTGTTATTCTATCATCTTCTATTCTCATGTTCTCCTCCCTTCTCTACTACTTCAGCCCTAGAACCCTTCTCTCCCTCGTCCCAGTGTCCTATCTAAACCTGAGTCCCTTAGAAAGAAGATGGCTCAGTTTGCTCCCTGGTACTCACTGACTGCTTCCAAATGGATCATGGTTGCTAAATACAAATAGCATGGAGTGAACTGTTAGTGGACAGATCATGCTGCAACAAAATAAAACTGAAAACATATTCTTCGCTTCAAATATCCTCATAATTCACTGATTATGAGATCCTAAAAATCTGCTTTTGAGAACACCCTGATGACTACCTAACTTAAAAAAAAGTTTGTTTCTACAAAAGAGGACTGGGAAAGTGGGAAGTCTTAATAAGAAATACTGTCCCAAAAGGAGCTCTCAGAGGATTACTGATATTGGTATCCTTTACCTGTTCACCTTCAGATCGACTTCATGTAGATGAAACAATACTTCTGAAATCTTTTTTTTTTTTTTTTTTTTTAAACTGAGAAATCAAGCTCTGCAAGGTTATCTAAACTAATGCTTCATAAATCATGTGCAATCTCCATATTATCAGATATATATCATGGTAGTACCTAAACATTTGAGTTATGTTGGACCCCAATGTATTAATGAATGCAAACAGTGAAACAAGTTTGGGGAAGAAAGATAAAGCAAAAAATTAATTCCAATCAAAAGTAAAAACATTTATCCCGATCCAAAGAAGACCCTCTTGTGCAGGCAATAAAGAACAAAAACATGAGAAAAAAATACTCTCTCAAAAGAAAAGATATATCTTAGAAAACCGATTTTATGCAACAGAAATGGTCTCATGTTTCTCTCAAAATAGGTCTTGCATGATTACTAGTCAAACGTTAGGCAACCACTAGAAAAAATATTTATTGTCATGATGGATACTTTATTGAGACTGAACTGTAAAGCAATGTTTAGCACAATAGATATTATGTCCACAGTTTCAATAATCTACTTTGCTTTCTCCTAACCCTCTCTCCAGCAAAGCTACCTCAACGACTGCATCTACAATCACTACACACAGTACTTCTTGTCGGTCGTGGCTGCAAACAAAATGAGCCTGACACTCACTACGATCAAAAACCTCAGAAATGCCTTAGGAAATCATTAAAAGTGTGCAAGAGGACCCTCCTGCCAGCCACGGCAGCTCCTTTAAGTGCCACTTCCCTAGGAGAGGCCTGCAGAGGAAAACATGTGGCACGCAGAAGCCCGGTGACTTCCAGGGGCGGAGGAAGGGCTCATTCAAACTCCCGGGCAGCGCTCGAGGCCGAGCAGACGGACCCGCGGCCTGCCCGGCCCGCGGCTCGTTG
>NW_009952974.1:11055097-11096148 GCF_000747805.2 Chaetura pelagica | reverse complement strand
AGCTCCGCGCGTTGCGCCGGCAGGTACGCGAGTGCCCTCCAGCTCCACCTGTCCGGGACTAGCGGTGACCTTCCGTGCCGGTGGAACGCTGATGGGTGGGCTCAGCCAAGGGCCCGGAAAATGGCCAAGGAAATGGTAAATGAAACGTCCAAAACTACTGGAAGGGCTTCGGGTTACGCCAGCGGTAACAGGTCGTTCGTGCTTGTGAAGGGCTGGAATGGGAATTTAGACCAACTAGGGAAAAAAAGTTCTTGATAATCCTATCCCGTATTGCAGTTCAACGTTGATTTCAACTTACCTTAAAAATGGGGACGTGAAAGTTAATGGCAATGCATAAAGCACCTCAGAGTCAGCTCAGACTGACACGGAATTACGTGCCTCCTTTAGGAGGACCGGTGGCTACTGGGGTTAGTAATCGTGTATAACAGGTCATGGAAGTCATGTAACGGGCTGCTGAGGAGTCTATTGAAAGCAGGAAAACAAATTTTCTCCTGAATTTCTTGAAAAAAAATAAAAAATTGAGACATCTCACCCCTATGATTTCTGAGATCCGAAGAAGCTGGTGACCCTGGCTCCATTCAGCACAGCATGCTTTGATAAATCTTGTTTTCTTACCTTATGTGTTCAACTTAAATTTTAAGGTAATTATATCCAACATTTAAAATTTGTTTTAGGCATTATTAATTTATTTCATGCAAATGTACTTGACAAGTGAAAAGTAAAAAGTTCAGCATCTTGTAAATGAAAAATCTGTATGATTTGCAGATGTCCCCTTCATATGAACGTGGAATAGTTTTCTTCTGAAGTGGGAGATCAGGTGGATGCCTTGGAGTTCTTCTGTGAGTTTGAACAAGGGCTGAAATTCTTGAAAGAGGTGTCACTGAGGTCACCTGACAGGGTTTGGGTCTCTGTTGCTTGCATGCCTGTGTAGACTGTAACTAAAGCAATGTGGTATAGGAGTACTCAAATTACAAATTTTACAGTTAAAAAAATTTTTACAAATCCAGTTAGAAATTTTACATGCTGTTTTTCTAAAACATTACAGACCTGTAATAAATGAAAGAGGGGATATTTTATGAGTTTGAGTGAGTTCCATATTCATAAGCAACCAACATATGAGGTACACATAGAATCAATAACAGACAGCAAGTAATAAAAAAACCCAAATGCTTGATAGACAGCTGCAAATCAGCAAGTCAAAATTGCTCACGGTAATAGTGCTGGCTGTGATTTTAGATAGGTTTCTAGAACAATCCAAGATTGTAATAATTCTGTTTAAATATCTTCGTTATTATCAATGCGGGTGAGAAAAACGACCCAGAGCTTTATGCCTACAACATAAGCAACATACATGTTGCAACCTATGTCAGATTTGCGTTCCAGAACTTACACATTTTTAACTTTTTTTTTCGCAAGTGTAAAAAAAACAGTCAATAAAGTAACATCAATTCCAGTACAGAAAAGACAAACTCTTGAACTTCACCGTTCCTAAACTTAGTTCCCTTTGCTATTTTTCTAGGTGGGGAAGACTTTTTTCCCCCCTTACAATGTGTTATATGAATGTTTATTAGAATTACTGTCGTGTTATTATTTCCTACACACACTCACACACACGGGATCTAGCAGTGCAGAGCAGGATGCAGTACTGAGGCTAAACCACCCCGCTTATTCTGAGGGAGCAGCATCCAACTGTGGCCTGAACCCAGGAAGGGTCTTGTGAAAAGTAAACTAAGGACTTCCTAGGTTGTGTTCTGCGGGAGCAGGGAGGTCTTACAAGTCGTGCAGACAACACCGATTCCTTTGTTCTCGTTTAACCCAGAGGGGTGCTGGACTTCGCCGTTTCCACAGCCCTCGCTTAAGCCAGCGCTGGCAGACACCCCGTCCCGCCGGCCACAGGCGAGGCCGAAAGCCGGGGCAGCGACCGGTGGGGTGAGGTGGGCAGGAGGTGGGGTGAGGTGGGCAGGAGGTGGGGTGAGGTGGGCAGGAGGTGAGGTGAGGTGGGCAGGAGGTGGGGTGAGGTGGGCAGGAGGTGGGGTGAGGTGGGCAGGAGGTGGGGTGAGGTGGGCAGGAGGTGAGGTGAGGTGGGCAGGAGGTGGGGTGAGGTGGGCAGGAGGTGGGGTGAGGTGGGCAGGAGGTGGGGTGAGGTGGGCAGGAGGTGAGGTGAGGTGGGCAGGAGGTGGGGTGAGGTGGGCAGGAGGTGGGGTGAGGTGGGCAGGAGGTGGGGTGAGGTGGGCAGGAGGTGAGGTGAGGTGGGCAGGAGGTGGGGTGAGGTGGGCAGGAGGTGGGGTGAGGTGGGCAGGAGGTGGGGTGAGGTGGGCAGGAGGTGAGGTGAGGTGGGCAGGAGGTGGGGTGAGGTGGGCAGGAGGTGGGGTGAGGTGGGCAGGAGGTGGGGTGAGGTGGGCAGGAGGTGAGGTGAGGTGGGCAGGAGGTGGGGTGAGGTGGGCAGGAGGTGGGGTGAGGTGGGCAGGAGGTGGGGTGAGGTGGGCAGGAGGTGAGGTGAGGTGGGCAGGAGGTGGGGTGAGGTGGGCAGGAGGTGGGGTGAGGTGGGCAGGAGGTGGGGTGAGGTGGGCAGGAGGTGAGGTGAGGTGGGCAGGAGGTGGGGTGAGGTGGGCAGGAGGTGGGGTGAGGTGGGCAGGAGGTGGGGTGAGGTGGGCAGGAGGTGAGGTGAGGTGGGCAGGAGGTGGGGTGAGGTGGGCAGGAGGTGGGGTGAGGTGGGCAGGAGGTGGGGTGAGGTGGGCAGGAGGTGAGGTGAGGTGGGCAGGAGGTGGGGTGAGGTGGGCAGGAGGTGGGGTGAGGTGGGCAGGAGGTGGGGTGAGGTGGGCAGGAGGTGAGGTGAGGTGGGCAGGAGGTGGGGTGAGGTGGGCAGGAGGTGGGGTGAGGTGGGCAGGAGGTGGGGTGAGGTGGGCAGGAGGTGAGGTGAGGTGGGCAGGAGGTGGGGTGAGGTGGGCAGGAGGTGGGGTGAGGTGGGCAGGAGGTGGGGTGAGGTGGGCAGGAGGTGAGGTGAGGTGGGCAGGAGGTGGGGTGAGGTGGGCAGGAGGTGGGGTGAGGTGGGCAGGAGGTGGGGTGAGGTGGGCAGGAGGTGAGGTGAGGTGGGCAGGAGGTGGGGTGAGGTGGGCAGGAGGTGGGGTGAGGTGGGCAGGAGGTGGGGTGAGGTGGGCAGGAGGTGAGGTGAGGTGGGCAGGAGGTGGGGTGAGGTGGGCAGGAGGTGGGGTGAGGTGGGCAGGAGGTGAGGTGAGGTGGGCCGGTCGCTGTTGATGCCCGTGGTACTGCCCACGGAAGGGCTCACGAGAGCTGAGGTGACTGGCAGACAGGTGAAAAACACCCTGTACCGCGTAAACAGCTCTCTTAAAACTTAGTTACTTAAATTTTTAAACATTTTTGATACTTGCAGATTGGGGGTGTCCAGCTATATCCGGTTTTCTTGAATTATTTCAGTACCTTACATAGACTGCTCAAATAAGGTGTTTTTCTTTCTTTCTTTCTCAGTAGAAGTAGTGTCCCAAGCTGGGGCAAGGTAGCAGACGAGATCTATATGTACAGAACAAGATTTATTGCCAGCAGCACTGGGGTCTTAACTGTTTCACAGTAAAAGGCACAAGCACAGTCAAATTGTGGGGAAATTGGGAGATCAGAACAGAACGTTGAAGCTGTAATGCAAAAGGTATTTTAACAATAAAAGGTACCACTAATAGTCAAATCAGTCAATGAAGGTTAACAATTTAAATGCTAGCAACTTACTTAGTAATGTGCTTTTTAAAGATAGGTTTCTAAATTTGAAAGCTTCCCAAGTGGACTAGTTTTTTTTTGGTACGTGTGAGTATGTCAGTGTTCATTGTTGGGAGCTTCTCTGAGAAGAATCCAGGCTGTAGGTTCTCAAGCTTACTTTACTCACAACATGAAAAGGAAGATTAACTGATTTTCAGCTAATAGCTATGACTGTACTTAACTTCTTTAATTCTGTCTCATTACAGGTAGCTCAATACTTCATAATACAGTGACCATATGGAATGAAAGAAAAATTATGTTTTTCAAATACTAGAGTCTGTTCTTTGAAACAACGTGGTTTACCTTCAAAAGTGAAAGAAGAATCTTTCTGGACACTTTAAAGATAGTAGGTCTGGTAGGCATAGCAAAATGCTTTGTTTGAGACAGGTTTGCTTGTTTACACTGAGACATTACCAGGCTCGGACTCTGAGTAGTGATCTGCTTTTGAGCCAGATAAATAGCTGCACCCATGAAGATGAAGTGTTCAGCCTTGTTGGAAGGAACAAGGCTAGGCTTTCTGAAAAACATGTGGGAATTGCTTTGAACATGCTGTGGCAATTGCAAAATAAGAGGCCACTTCTCTCAAGGACTAGTGACTATGTAAGAAATCACTCCCAGTTTCTGACTCTCTGCATTTTAGCAGAAAACAAGGTGGAACACATGGAAGATGAGGCCATAGTAGACACTCTATATAGTATTCTGAGGTAAGCAGTATTATGTTAAATTCCACATCTATACAATTTGTACTTGGCAATAAAAAGCTATGCAATTTTGACTACAAAGTCATCATATACGGAGACTGGAAACTGCCTAGTTCCAGCTTCCATACTCTGACTGTGTGACACAGACAATGTCCTGTTCCTTGTTTTTTAAATGCAGATACAACGGAATCTGTTTTGGATTCCCAGTAAATGCAGTTACGATTATTAATGCATAAATGTTTGTGATATGTTAGAATGGAGGGAGGGATAGAAAAGTAAAACATGATAAGTAATGGAAGGACGTGTCATTTCTTTATGACTTTTGAAACAAACTTCAAACTATTATCTCTCTCTTCTGAAGGCTCAGTGTTGAAAACCATGATTCTCTAGTAGAAGTTCTTGTTACAGAAGCATGGAAAAGATTAGAAAGGCAAGTACTATACTATTATGCTTCATGAAAGATGTAAGTTGCAAGCATGGTTTGCTTCATGTGAGGCTACAAAGAGTTCTCAGAGTATTTATGGGATGTTTTAAACATATGAGTATATAAAATTACAGTTGTATTTTTGAAGCTTTTGGAAATTATTTGTATACCTATGGAGCCTTTGAGTATTGATGGACTGGAACCCAAATGTTACAGAGTCAGATATGGCAAAAACAGGGATTAATACTTAAGATTTTGAAATATGTTGTCTGTGTAGATTTATGTATTTGAAGTAAATGGCAGGTTTTGATATTTACAGTTTTATTTTAGAGCTTGCTATCCAGCTCTTAAATAGTTTTTAGACCCCAGCTCATCTCAATATTAGTAAAAAACTTTTAATATCAAACGCAAACATTTTCCCTGTGTTTTTTTCTTTTGTTGTTTTTTGTTGAGTTATTTTGTTGGGTTTTTTGGATATTGTAATTTTCATTCATTATTCTCAAGTTAGTGGCAGAAGCTAGTGTCAGTCTTGGTACCAGCATCACAGAATTGCCTCTCCCAGCTTAACATCAGGGGTATCTTGAAAAATAAATTCATTGTAGCTTGATGACATTCAAGCTTGATGACAATAAATTACTCACATTCATTTTAGCTATTTCACATCATTGCTTGCGAATGTAATCTTTATGGATTTCTTATGTTCATCTGGTTAAATTAATAACTTCTGAATTTTGTAGAGCTCTGTATGCATAACATTCTTTAATATAAAATAACTAGGTGTTTTCATTACAGAGGGTCGAATAGGAAATGCTTAGATACTTTGTTACCTTGCTTTGTAATTTGAGTATAACCTTGTTTTTTATGTATTTGTTGAAATGTATTTTTGTCTCGCTCACTAGAAATAAAAGGTAAATATTCTGGTTTTGATCTGTTTTCATCTGTTTTTGATGTCTTGACAGGCTTAGTTTGCCAGCTCTGTCTAAATTTGCACTGTGTTTATACAAGCAGCACAAACATTTCAGTCCTGTAATTGGCAAAGTAGCTCATATTGTGGATGTGAAGCTGGATTCTATACAAGATATAAGGTAAGTGCCAGAAAGAAATTTAGTAGCAGGAGAAGCAATGTCACAATGACAGAGCTGCCTTTGCTGAACAAAGCACTCTCCCTTTTTCTCAACTGTAGGTTGCTTTTCTTCAGTTTGGGGTTTATGGGAGAGAGGGGAATTTGTATTAGTGAATTGATTTTCATGGATAAGGCTTCCTTAGGCAACTACATTTTCCCAGTGATGTTGTAAAGAATTTCTTTATAACCAATTTAAACACTTGGTTAAAGCTGAAGTTCTGCTTGCAGTGGAAAACCAGCAGATACTGCTCTATCCTGATTCTAATTTTTACATGGACTTTTTAGAGAATTTGGAGGCTATTTACTCACCAGAAAATGTTTTTCTTCCTTGAGATTGATAGTTTTTCTATTACGACATGGATGTAGTTCACTATTGTGAATGGCAACAAGGAGTCCTAAAGCAATGTTTTTTTAATTTCTCTTCAGAGCTATTTTTTTTCTTTTTGCCAAGTTGGATTAATCAATACTCTTGCCAGCATGTCTCATGCTTTACCCTAATATTACAATTATTTGAAACCTGACCCTAGTCAAGTAAGTCCAAGCTTCTTTTTCTTGCCTTTGTTCCTCCCTGGGCTATTATAGCAAAGACTGCTGTTCCCTTTTTCTGTTTTATGTAACACCAGCAGTCTCAACACTTTTGTGGATGTGAGGAGACTGGACTGCATTTTGTTTCACAGCTTACTCTCCCTGTGGTCGTAAGTTTTATTCCATTAGGGTGGGATTTTTTCTTTAGGAGTAGCAATGACTCTTCTCCCCGTTCTGTCACTTGAGAATTGTTTGGATTTCTTTAGTTTCCATTGAACATTAAAGATCTTTCTCTAAATTTTAATCAGGCAAGTAAGGGTCTTGCCTTAGGTGAATGCTTTCATTGCATACAACTTTGCAAGAGATGGTTGAAAAATTCCAGTAATTAAAAAAATTCACTGAAAGCAGAGTTTAGTCATCTGGTTTTTCTGCATTAGATTTAAAATTCCTTTTTTTATGCAGAGGTGATTAACAACACCCTGACTCATGTTCTTTTGCATGGTTTATTTAAGAAATCTAAAATTTATTACTTATCATGGTCTATGTGTAAGTGTAAAATCTTCTGAATTTTTTAGGATCTTGTCAGTTTTGATGATCAGCATATCTGATGTTATCTCACAGAGTTTCCGAGATCGGTTACTACACAAGGCTGAACAGATCTTGAAAGAAAATTATGAAGTCCACTTCAACTATGCCAAAAGAATACTACAGTTTCTTCAGAATGTTAAAGTGAGACATTATCCATTGATAGAAAAATGCAACAAGGTTTTCCTTAAAAGTGCCTCCCATCTAGATGTACACAGTATTAGTCATATTTTTGGACTGTATGAGCAGCTGGGTTTTGACAATGCTGAATTCCGCTTGGTTGCTAAACAGCTGCTGTCTGAAACTATAGATGATTATTATGATCCTGAAAGCTTTGCAAAATTATTTTTCACTCTTGGGCCTATGGCAGGATCCAAGGTAAGAGAAAGGTAAGTTTATTTTATCTTATTTATGGTATATACATAGTATTGCACAGAAATGAAAAATGTACCCAGATGAGTACCTGTTGTGGATTCTCCTTCTCTGGAGACTTTGAAAAACCCCCCTGGATGTGTTCTTGTGTGACCTGCCCTAGGTGATCATGCTTTGTCAGGGATGTTGGACTGGGTGATCTCTAGAGGTCCCTTCCAACTCCTAACATTCTGCAATTCTGTGATTTGGTGGAATTTCTGAACCTATCCCTTGAGCCAGCATTAGGTTTTCTAGTTATAACTTTGTAGCAATGTATTCTTTAATTGTGGAAGCATAGTTATAACAGATTGTCTTAGAACATTTGCATAGAAGGCTGGATTCGGTAATCAAGGGGTTTGTGAATGCTGTTATGCAAGACCATCTTGTACCTCTGTCTTTTAGACTGCAGCCTTCCTTTCACGATGGATGGTAGTAAAAAACTTTAATTCCCCTGAGAAATATATGCAGTAGTATCTGCTGCTTTTTCCTTTTTAAGACTGGCAGTAGCTTAAACAGCCTGAGTACTGTCCTATCTGAGTTTGCTGTATGTCCTATTCTATATGGAAGGTCATCAGCAGGGAACACTTCAGCATTTATTTAGGTGTTGCACCATAGTATTGTGTGGCAGATTTTTCTCTGCCTGGGTTGGTTGGTTTGGTTTTTTGGGGTTTTTTTGGGGGGTTTTTGTGTTGGTTTTTTTTTTATGCTACAAAATTTGTTGTAGCATTAGTGATGTGTCTCTGAAAGTCTTCAGTTTTAGGCAGAATTTGCCATATTAATTACAATTAATTACAGTTTTTACTTTTCTTCATTAACATCTGCCTCTATTCAGAGATCTGGATGTACTGCAAGCCTGTGTTGGTGCCTTACCTGACTTAGTTCCAAAAGCTTTTCCTAGATTTTGAAAAGCTTACTTTATTTTTAGTAAAAATCAGTGTGAGACAAAAATAGTCATTAGCTTTATTTGCCCCAGAGCCAGTTCAGCTCATATTTCATTCTAGTATCTGGAGCTTACTGATTGATGGTGCATTGTTTAGTGTCTCAGAGTACTTTCCCTTCTTGTCTACATTCAGAATTGCTGGTTTCTAGTGTCAGAACATTATGTACTGATCTAACAGACTCACATCTCTTTATCTGCACCATACAGATAAACTGTTTAGCAGAAGGGTCAACAGAATAAAGGTCTCCAGTTTGGGAGAATTTGTTTTCCAATATTTCCTTAAGTAGTTATTGATTCTTTCCTTCCTAGACAAAGAAAATGGCTGCAATTTTTGCTAGAGATTTTCAACTGTTTTTCTTTGGAAAATATATCTTTTCTTTTCCTCTTTAGGTTGCTAGTAACTGCAGCATCCATGGCAGAAGAATTTAGCAGTCATCAGGTATTGATAATACTCAAGACAATGCAGAAAATGAAATGCAGAAATTCTCATCTACTCAAAAAGTAATTTTTTTTTTATACTACTAAGAAGTTGTATTCTCTAGGTAAACTACTTCCATTTGGTATGGAAAACTATATAATATCCAGTAAGCTGGGAGTGGAAAGTGTGTCACTTGTACATGAATGTACATGCGCATGTTTCATTAGTTATTACAGATTTTAGAACATCACAGAATGACCCAGAAGTAATTGAGGTAATTTCCAAATTTTATAGAAGGGCATTTCAACCTTACCAATTTAATGTAATAATATTTGGCTTATTTAAAAATATGTGATCCTATTTGAGTAAACTTTTAAGAGTTACTGTAAACTGGTGAGACAAATGAGTTCCAAGTTGCAGAGAAATGTTCCCTATCCTGTCATTGATGTGGATTATTTCTTCAAAAGTTATTGTGCCCTACTTTGAATTACTGTGTCTTTTGTCTTTAAGGACCTGGGCAGGTGTTTTGCAGTTGAAAACTGAATGTTAGTTACAGGGAGAGGTAATATCTTTCATACAATGAAGAGAAAAGTAGTAGAGATTTTGTGCACAGAAGATGTAGCATCAGACACGTCACAGATGCAGCACAGTTAAATGCAGGTTGTGAGCAATAGCATACCCTCTATCTAGGTACTGTGCACCACCACCACGGGAGACCCTTTCTCCATGTGCCATGTTGGGTTTTGCAGTATCTTCTGTATTGGTGTAATACCATGTCATCTTTTTCTTTTTGTATTCAGAATGGCTTCTGTTCTGCACAAACACTTGGATAACTATAATCTATTACAGTTGGTAAAGTTAACACAGTACTTGGTGGTATTGCGTTGCCACAATCTGGAGCTGTTTGCCAAACTGAGGATGTTACTACTTGGGTGTGTATTCTTGGAAATGTAGCTATATAAGTGTTAAACTGTTGTCTACTTAATTTTTTAAATGACAAGCTAAGATGTTAAATTGTTATGTTCCCCTAAAATATGAAGAAGTATAAAACTGTTTAAAACATTTTATTCTATTAAACATGTAAATCAGAGGATAGAAAGTGGACATTGTTTTGACTGTAGACCAAATGGTATCTGCTAATAAATATATGTTTAAAAAAAAATTTTTTTTGCCCTGTGGCCACTGCAATATAATGACATTGAACAGGAAATTTTGATTGGTACTTTATAGGAAGGGCAGGAATCCGTGTCTTCTTTGATGTTTGGAGGAACAAGTTATGAAAAATATACAGTAAAAATTACGTGGTTGGGACAAGTTAAAGTGTGAGGCAGAAATACTTTTCTTCTGATGGAAGAACTGTCTAGTTAGGTCTCAGGCTTGTACAGTTGCAATGTAGAAAGGGAAGCCATTTCTGGAATTGCAGAAGAAGAGATCTGCCACTGTTCCTCTTCTAGGAATGCAGTGCCCTGGCTGTACATGTTTTTTGTGGATTATGCTTTCACATTCCTCAGGCACCTCAGAACCTGGTGCTCCTCAGGACAGAAATCACAGAAATTATGCGGGCCCAGAAATCCATAGACTGTTAACAAAGGTGGACTTTCTGCCCTTACTAAGGATTTTTCTGTTTATGGGTAACACTTGATGCCTCACCAGCTGACTGAGATGCTCTTTGTCTTCTTCCCTTTTTCAATTTTGAATAAATTAGAAGGAAGAAGTTAATCTCAGTGAATAAAAGATGGTAATCACTGTGTGAATTTCTACCATGTAATTAATTTTCTACTTATATTTCCTGTGCAGCTTTAGACTTTAAAAATAGCATTTTCATTAATGTAATTTTGTTTTTTTTTCTTTATTTTGTTTGTGGAGTTTTTTAAAAACATTTGCACTTTGTGAGTACTGATGGTTTGTGTTTCTTTTTGTTTCTTTTCCAGGTTTTTAAAACCTAGTGTCATACCTGCTGATACAGCTGCAATAATTCGTGTTCTGGCCATGCTTCCTTCCTTTCAAGTGGAGGAAACCATTATAAACAAAGCAGCAACAGTTCTGCCTCAGTGTAGGCTCCATCATTTGAATTGCATCGCTACAGCTCTTGTCAAATGGAATCATTATGACCAGTTGCACTGGCAAAACAGTTCTGACCTACATGTAAAGCTTCTGCAAAAAGTAAATGACTGTGCATTTCAGAGGCTTCAGAAAGCCAACAATTTAAATCTTCTGTTGGAAGAATTTACACATCTGAATGGAGAGTGGTTTAAAGAAGTCCTCAGTGAGGAAACTATGGCTGTGTGTCTATGTTTGATAGACCAGATAACATGGGCAAATGTATCACAGTTGTCTTTTTTCCTCATAAAAACAAACCACCATTGTCCTTCATTACTTGACCAAATAGCTTCTGTGACTGTTGAAAACATAGACAAGGTATTGCAGTTTTTCTTTCTATCTACTATGTAAGTTAATCAGTAAGAAAGGACAAGGAAGTAGTTAATGTGTTTCAGAGCACAACCCACACAATGATTCTCCTGATTTGGAGCTCATCCTTTTCTGTGTTTATTCAAATGTGTTTTACTTCCCTGTACATTATTTTGCACTTACTTGTCTTTAATTTCCTTTCTTATTTCATTGTTCAGTCTGTGTTAGGTCAACCATAATCCTTTCCGTTCAGCTTTATATTTGACCATCCCGAATATTTTTTTTAATCCCTTTACAAATAATCATATCACATGGTGTATATTTTTACACTATTATTCTTGCACGGATTTCCCCAATAACTTGGCCTTTTGGTCAAAGTGACTGTGTTTTCTCGCCTTTTTTTTTTATTTTTTCCTTCTCTATCTGGTATTTATATAGATCTTTATTTTTATTCTATGACATTTTGGTTTCTTTAAGGGCATTTAATGGGAAACCTTTTCAAAAGCTTCTTGGAAGTCTTAAGTATATAGAAGCACTTGGATCATCTACATGAAACAGATTTTAAGTTTTAGCCATAGCTACAATTTTAATGATTTCTGTATTTTATTTAAAAAAAAATAAATCTCCAGGAAAAGTTGACAAAAAATTAAATATAGAAAATTGCTCATCTAGTCTTAAATTTCCAAGTTCTGAATGACTTATAACCCCCTTTTTTATTGTAAACCAATGTTACAATAATTTGCAGTGACTTAATTTAGGATGTATTTTTTTCTAGATCCACCCCTTTGAAATCTATTTTATTCTCTTCCTTTTCTCTGCTCTGAATTATGACCCGCCTGCTGATGAAGAGTTCTTTGAAAATTGTATCCAACATCTTACTTCTAACTTAAGTAAGTGCCTTAAACAAATATACTCTGACACTACATAAATCAATATAATTGGAAGATATTCTTTGTACTGAATAAAAATGGGAATAGAACGCCTTATTTTTAAGCAAAGAAAAAAGTGTTTTTATATATTACTACTAATACGTTGCCTGCTGGGGTTAAATCACAACAAAGATTCCATGTATGCTTCTGTTGGGTTTTATAGCTTCATTTCACCCTTGAAAAATTACTGTTGATAAGGTACTAGCAAGGCATCTGGAGTGTAGTAAAAAGCAAGTGAATGTTCTGATTAACTACCTGGAGCTTTTTTGATACAGGCTTACAGAACTGTGAAGATTTGCTAGCTACTGAAATATTGTGGAGTTCCCTTTTTCTAAGACTAACTAGTTTCCTTCTGCACAGACCTGGCAAGAGTTGACCTTCACGTTGGTGCAGTTAGCAGAAGTAGTCCTTCATCTGTCTGCATCTTCATTCAGTACATCAGGAGAGAAACTTGGATGACTTGGGAGAGAATTGCAAGTCCTTTCAATTTTATGTCATGTGTTAATAGGAATTTCTGTTTTTTAAAGGTTGTTTTGAAGCTCATCAGTTGGTGCTGCTTGGTCATGTTTTGGCAGTGGCTGGGTATTTTCCTCCACTTCTGATAAACAAGATATTTAATGTATCTTTCCTAAGTGAACTGGCTGCTCAACTTGAAGGTAAATATCTAGCTCTGTGGGAATTAGATTACTTAGCATTTGGCATAAAATGGAATTGTGGGCCTGTATATGACTTGAGAAGTAGAATTACTCTTTAAACAATTTATTTTTCTGGAAAGGCCCCTCTATATATTATAGTTATTATTTGAGTGTTAAAAAGGAAGTAATGAACAAAAACTTGTGCTTTGTTTTAAAAGTATACACTTACATTGCAGATGAAAGAAGCTGATTTAAAAAAAAAAAATTAGTCAGCTTATTGCACTCAGTATTTAATAATTCTTCAATTTTGTTAGAAATAATATTACCTGAGTGTGGTAGTTTATTACTAGAAGTAGTCACAAAGCTGAAGAAATTATGTGGGATTCTTGTCTGAAAGAAGTAAGTCCCATGAGTCTCTTCTTTCTAAATAAGAGACTTGAGTGTTTGAATGTTTCTTTCCTCTCTACTTGTACATTGTTTGCTATCAATGTACTGTTGTCATTTGGCCTTCAACCATTTGATTAAAAGATAAATTATAGAAGAGCATTCAGATTGCTAGTTTCTTCTGTTTTGGTGTTGTTCTTAAGCAAAACTGTCATTTTTCACATTTTCCTCAGTGATTTTGAAGAAACTTTCCAAGATTCTGCAGCATTAATTTTTTTAATGCTGTAATGTATAGATATTTGCATCTCTAGTAAAGAATTCAGAGGTAGTAATTTAGTGCAGTGAGTTGGCTTTTTCACATTTCAGTTCACACCTTTTTATTTTGTTGAACTCAGTCCTGCCTGATGCCCTAAAGCGGAGGGTCCGTTCCCGCCTCATGAAGTTGAACAGAGCAGTCTGTCTGGAATGCCCGGAGTTGCACATCCCTTGGTTTCATGAGCGCGACTGCCAGCGTGTCTTCCATAACAGTAAGGAATACAGGAGAGGAAAAGCTGCCCTTATTACTAGTAATAGTCTGTTTTCAACTGTCTGCTAGATGCTGCTTCTAAACTGTCACATTGACACTAGTACACAATAGAAGCACAGAAGGGTGCACCCCACTCTCTGCTGAGGATGTGTTCTTGAAAGTGCAACTGCTTAGTAGTGTGACAGACAGCAAGCAGTTCTCCCTGGGAGAATTAGTGTGGCAGAGAGGGATATTTCTAAATAAGAAACAAAATTTAAATACCCAGGAACAGTTGTACATGGCATGGAGGATGGAAAGGCAGGAAGATGATCATAATGATTACTGGAGGAGATGGGTCACTTTGATCTGTGAGACACTTACAAGACTGAACTTTTGACTTAAAATTTTCCAAGGTGAGTGTTTTTGCTGCCTCCTTTTGAACTCGCTTCTGTTATCTTCCTCAGAAGAATCAAGGTTCATCAAGGATGAGGGGTGGAGAAGTAGGCTAGCAGTCAAGTGTAGCAGCTGAGATCTTTCAGAATAGTGATCAGTTTTCAGAAAATCCAGCTGATGCAAACTCACAGATTCTCGTTGGGGAGATTTGATTTGCCACTGAACTCGGCTGCTTTATCTCTGAGACTGAAGATGTTCCAAAGAGCAAGGTATTAAACAATCTGCAACAGAGAAGTGATAGATAGTGGGGTGTGCCTGTGATAGATGCAAAATAAGTAAATACTTATTTAACTGTCTTAAGTACAATTAAGAGCAAACAAAATCCAACAGGTAAAACCTGAAACTAAAGTGTTAGTAGTATATCAGTGGGAAAAACCCTGGGATGGAAAGTCTGTGTTTGAAATTTGTGCTTAATTGGCACCTGCCAATTTCCACCCAAAAGATTATCAAATTGTCTCTGAATTATAATGAAATAACACCAGGGATCTGTAGGAAAGCATTAATTCAGTAGATTGCCTGTCAAAATGCAGTGTCATGAAGTACTATTTTCAAAACATTGGCTGTGGATGTTTTTAGGTATTAATTCTTTGTTTTGTCTTCATAGGCAGTAGCCGAATAAATCCACTGCGACAGCATGTTCACAGAGTGCTGACAGAGATCTTAGGAGGGAGCAATTATGCAAGAATATCTGTTCTCACACCATACTACTATCAAATAGGTAAGAAGTTCATCCTCTAAGGATTGTAATGGAGATCTGCAATTCCACTATTATCACCAAAACGAGGAAGCCCCATGATGTGTGGCCATAAGATGCTGCAAAGTAGAAAATGCTTTATCAAATACATTTTCTAAAATGTTCTGTGTAATATAAATAATGTTGGATATATCATATTATGGTTATCACTTAGTTTTTCCGGAAGTAAACACTGTACAGATCAAATTATTTCACCCTTTTTTGTGTCAGTAAACAGGTTTGTTGTATTTTCTCACAGATTTTGAGTGTATTATGGATGAAAATAAAAAGCCTCTTCCCTATATAGCTCAGAATATACCTTTGGAGGGAATACACTTGCGACATGACATGAACAATGCAAGGAAAAATACCCTGCCTCCTGGAGCTCAGAGGTTAGTCCATTAAATTCTTGCACATTAGCTCTTTGAAGCTTCCAAGCTTAGATCAAGTTTAGACAAGGTTTTTGATGCTTATGTCCTAAATGGTTGTTGCAAACCCTAGGCTATTTTTTCTGTTCCTTTTTCCAAAGCCTTACAAGGTTTAGCCTTCCTAGGTGTGGTGGGCTGACCCCAGCCAGCAACTAACTTCCCACCTCGTTGTTGGCTAACTCTTCTGCAGCTTGACAGGGGAGAGAATCTAGAGGGCAAAAGTGAATAAAAAAACCTCCTGGGTTGCAATTAATACAGTTTAGTAAATGAATGGAAGGCAGAGGAACAAAAAAAACAAGAAATAAACAAAAAACCAACAACAAAAAAGGGAAAACAATTCATGCAAATGCAGTCACTCACTACTAGCAACAACTAGTTTGGAAAAAGTTCCCCGTTGTATTGCTGAGCTTATGGTATGGAATACTGCTTGGGCCAGTTCCAGTTGTGTCACCTCCCAACCTTTGCTAATGGCAGCCTATACACTGGGTGCAGAGTGAGAAACAAAGAAGGCCTTGATGTTGTGCAAGCACTCTTCAGCAACAGGCAAAATACTCGTGCGTTATCAACACGTTTTTGGTCACTGAACCAAAACACAGAACCATACAGGCTGCTGTGAAGAAAAGTAACTCTATCCCAAGCAGACCCAGTTCCTAGGGCAGACGGGACATTCTTGAAATGTGTTTCACGAGATTGGAGTACTGTTTTCCTACCACCTCTTAAAATGTAAGCCTTGAAAATGCTAGTTAGCCATTTTCACCATTTGTACAAAAATAGATGCATAGCAGAAATGCTTTTTCTAAATCAAGTGATGTTCAAATATCTCCAAATAAATACGAGGAAGGTATTTTGCCTAGTTTCATGGAGTTAATTTTCTTTTTCTATGAATTGTCATATTTATCTAGCAATAGTCTTGCAGCAGTTATCAATACTGAACTAGAAATACCACTTACTGTTATTCAGGTAGAACCTGAAAGTAAATGCACATTTTTGTTTTTTGCAGAATTGCTTTGGAATTTCTTGATTCAAAAGCTTTTAGCAAAAATTCACGTCACCTGAAAGGAGAACCTGCAATGAAAAAACGACACCTGGAAATGCTGGGATACCGGGTAGTTCAGGTGAGCAGTCACCAATATTCTGTGTCCTTTCTGATTTGTATAGATAGTGCAGAGTGATACATTTCCCTTCCAACAGATTGAAAGATAGCTAATAGTTAAAAGCACCTTCTGGATGAGAGCAGTTTTTGTATTTAGGAAGGAAATTCCAGGCTGTTGTCAAGGTCTTCATAGAACTTGCACCTTCTCTGAAAGTGGCTGCAGCAAAACTGAAGTCAAAAGGTCTCAATCTTGCCATACTGCAGGCAAACTAGCAGTCTTGACATAGCCTGAGTAAAGGAGAAGTCAAACAAGAGTTTGAGTTCAGTTCACCAAAGATTTGTACTCTAGAAGAAGACTGAACGTACCCTCCTTGAGTGGTAAGAGAGACAGTTACGGCTGCTGCAACATGGCTTATGTATATTGTCTGTCTGCAGTAGTGATCGTGCTGTGACAGGGAAGACTAGTGGCCAGAGTTAATTCACAGACAACAGCATGGAAACACTGGGAAAATGGAGGCTCATTTTTGCAGAGTCTTATATATATATAAAATTACCTACTCTAATTTTAGCTAAGATCCCTCTTTAAGCTTAAGGTTTGTGCGTTTTTTTCTTTAACAGGTTGAACATCCTTACTTATATTACCCTGACAGTAAAAGCTACTTTACTGATATGCCATTCCAGTTTGATGCATTAACATTACTAACTATAGTGATTGGGATTTTTCTCTTTTTGGGTTTCAAAAGGTGGGAGATAGTGAAATGGAGTTGTTATAGCCTGTATTGCTTGGGTATCTGCTTTACATCTCTGAAAATGTGCTGCATTTTGGAAGCAAACTGACTATATTTAGATGAAGAAATTATTCTTTTCAGTATTAGAATAAGCCTAGCTTTTAGAAGGACACAGGTGATAAAATATCTTTAAGTGGATAACAACAGATATTAAAGAGCCTTTTCGTTGCTGTAAGGTGCTACATGGCTTATACCAGCCAATGTTAATACTCAGTTTGTATGATTCTGTTCTACAGATTCCTCACTTTGAATGGAATTCTATGGTTCTGTCGACAAAAGGTGAACAGCTAGAATATCTAAGAAAGCATCTATGTGGAATACACTGATGTCAGACATGTAGTCAAAAGTATTTTTTTATATGAACACATCATGTACCATTAAACTCCTTCTAATCCTGGAGTACTTACTTGCAAAAATGTCTTTATCTGTGAGTCAGCTGGATGAAGGCTTTCCATGGGGCATCAGGTGTCAAGAGATTTAACCTGGTTTTCTGGTATTGCAAGAGGCAGGTAACAACGGGCCATGAAGATAAGGATGCTTAAAATCTTAAGGATGCTTAAATTACCTGGAAGCTGTTCTTTAAATACGTGAGTCTAAATACGTGAGAGTTTTGTCATAAAAATACATTATTATTTCCTCAATAAAGCAGAGCCGTAGCCAGATATAAAGCTGACCAAAGAAAAAGTTGGAAATATTCTTGACTGTCAGAGAAGAGGCAGCAGATCTACTGGAAACTGTCTGTCTTCTATCATGTGACAGAATGAGCAATAGGGATCAGACTGTATCTGTACTATGAAACCAAGAAACTGAAATGCAGATTTGCTAAGATTAGGATGCTGCTACAGCTGTTCTGTTTCCATCTTCCAGAACAGAGGTACTGTGGGTGACTGTACTGGGGGAGGGTGTTGTGCAGTGAGGGACCGCCAGCTGCTTCTCCTATCCTGTGATGTCTGTGCAGAAGTATGGCTTGAGCCTGCACATACTGAAAAAATAGACTAGTTCTAGAGGTAACCACCAGACCCATGGAAGACCTGTACTCTGGTTAAATGCAACTTGGAAGAAATACCTGAGAGATTTATCTGAGATAAGGAGAAAATAATGCTGGATAATTAATGAACTTTTTTACAATGGCATTATGCATTGGCTCAGCCCTTGCTAATAGAAAGAAAACAAAATTAGACAAACCATTTAACCTGCCTATTCTGTAAATAAGATGTAAAAAATCAAAATTAGGCCGAAAATTGAAACCAAGACCAAGAAAAGTCTTCACAGAGTGAGTTACCTTGGTTACTGGTCATAAAAAACATTGCTGGTATATTTATGACCTTTCAAAACGACTTGCCAATTACAAGGCCTCCTGTGGTTGTGCTCAGCCAGGGTTTGAGTCAGGAGGCACAAGATTCTGGGATGCAGAAGGAAAATGTGGAATAGCCAGGAGAATGTTAATTGTAGAGCAGTAGCTGTAGAGCAGTCATACAAATCAAATGCAAATCAACCCATTTTCAGAGGCAGCCATTTTGTTGCTACAGCTGCCATTACAGTAACATCAATGATCTATGATGGCTGTACCTTTGACATACGTTCACTTCTAGGAAGGCGATGCAAGGTGTCAATTGCTATTCAGTCAGGTGTGGTAGACTTGTCCAGTTTTTCTGCTACATCAGCTGTCATTAGATTTAGATTCATCACATCCTTTAGATTTATGACATTGTCTTTATTAAATGGAGAAATCCTTTGATAAGATACTTTATAAAAATGGTGGGCATGCTCTACTTCAAGAAACCTGAGTGCTATGTTTTGGGTAAAGGCTGTACTCAAAAATCTTTGTCTTGTCAATGATACTGGTGATGAAATGAACAATAAAAGAGACACCATCAACTCATACTTTCACAGTTTTAAAAACAAAATTTAATTGTTAAAAGTTCCAACATCAAAATGCATCAGCTCTTTATTAGAGGGAAATGTCCACTCTGCCATAGGTACTTGCTGATGATCAGTTCTTCTAGGACTTTTCCATGAATGCTTGATGCTTGCTAATAGCCTCAGATTTGAGAAAAACTTCCATAAAATATTTGCTTTGGAAATAAATATAAAAGCATAAAAAAATGGAAAATCATTGTTACCAGAAGCCTGAACATAGTAGGTGAAAAAGTAGAGCTGTTAACCTTGTGAACTTCTCTGTTTCCTCTTATCTGGCTACTAGTACAGCCTTGGCTGAGGTTAGCATTTCTTAGGCCACTTCTGTTTCGATATGAACTTCAATTTCAGGCTAAATTACTTTTGGAAGGCTCTATGAAAACATTTTCAAGAGATGGTTAAAGAATGCAGGATTTCCATACATTCCTGAAAAGGGCAATCAGGCTGCACAAACAGCCAGTCAGAATAAAATTAGCTACCTACTAGTGGTATTTAACTTTACAATTAATGGGCATTGTTTTGAGCATAAACCACCAATATATTGGATTGTCTGAGTGTAAGGAAGTCTTACCTAGTTTTCTTAGCAATTTTACAGAGTGAAAAATGGAGTTCTCTCTGAAATCTTAATTTATTCTAATCAACATTAATTAGAATTCTTCAGGATTTTAAATGTTGGCAGAAATTCAGTTATTGTTGATTAGCTAGTAAATATCTTAAGACTTGGACAGATCTATGAACTGTTGAACAGTTAACAGAAGAACTAGTATGCTGCTACAAAACCTCTGTACAATTTGGGGACATTTTCATGCAACAAAAAGAGAAGAGCCTGTTGAAACTCCCTCACCATACCACATTTTCCAGCATTTTCTTTACAGTTTTGATAACTTGAAGAGGTTTAAGCGCGTAGCCAGGCAGGAGGCTCCAGCAGCATATCGGATCTCTTTCAGTATGCCAATCCATTCTTTCTTTTCATCATCATACCTGTATTTAACAAAATAAGGTCAGAACATCACTTCTGCAGATTTGAGTTTGATGCTTCATCACACATACATGACAAGGAGAAGAGTCCACATGTTGCAAAGGCTAGTAGGAGCCATGTGCCGGAAAAGGTGGCTTTTGTCCTCCAGAACAGAACTGGAAGTGTTCTTGCACGTGAGTTGTCCTTTTCATAGTTCTAAAGCTTGTTGCTGGCCTGCATCACTCTTTAATTACTCCTATAAAAGCTTCATCCTTAAGCATATATTCTGAATTCCTTCAGATTCCTACATATAAAGGTGTTTTTTCTGGGATTCCTTCCTATCCTTCTGCCAGTTAGAACTTTGGAATTTACCTTAGGAACTGAAGGATCACAGCCTAGATGTGATGTTTCATCACTGCTACCATGATTTAGATTTTTAAAATATCTAGGAGATGGGGATTTCTGATTCTGTCAGAACAATTACTTATTTGACTACTAAAACATCAAAGAGTACACACAAACCTCTGTGTATAGAGGCTTTTCTGTTTAAGAATGTCATGAAACAAGAGAACCTTTTAGGGTATGCTTAAAAGGCTAAACCTGCCAAGAGATATGGCAACTTACTCTTTTAAAGAGTAAAATAATCTGAAGATCATGATTCAGACTGTTCAAATTATTAGTAGGTGGAAATAGTCATTAGATCCAAATCTCATGTTTATTCGATACTTTCTGACAAACATTTCAATCTGTCACCAAATGCCTTATGACTTGTGCTATGGTTCATTTCCAGTGTTAAACAGAAAACTAGCTTTACGCTCCAGTGTCTACAAATCTCAGCTTTAGATATAGCTTTCCACCAGGAAAGTGTGATTAAAATTTAACTTACTTCCATATGTCAGTGACTTCACTGGGTGCAAATTCTTTAGACTCAAGCTGAATCATTGCAAAGCCTCCAATAGCATACAAAGCTCCACTTAAGGTGACTAAACTGATGGAACTTCTCTCTTGAGGAAATTCAGGCATAACCTCCCACCTAAAGATGAAAACAAAAACCTAAGTTAAACACATGAGAAATATTCTAAACTGAATGCACCAAAATACACCTCTGAGTGGCATAAATTCAGGCACCAAGGACTGCTTGAGTGAATGGTTTAATAAAAGGAAAACAATTCTGACATTCTATCAGCAGTGAGTTTCAGTGTCTCCGTCCCTGCAGGGACATCCTGCAAGTCTTAAGTGACAGCATGACACTGTAATGGCATCTTGTTCCAGAGACCACCTCTTACAGGCTGCCTGGTCCCATCATCAGTAATAAGCCTTGGACAGATTTGTTGTTCCCCAGTGACTCTGATTTTGTCCCTCTAATTTCCAAAACATATTCATTTCAAGTGGTATTGAGAGAATAATGTGAATTTAAAAAAAAAAAAAAGTCACTGGAGATCAGTAGCATAATTTCAAGTTTTCTGCCAATTCACACCTACGAACATGTAAAACGTACAGACATCCCACTTCTGGATAATGTCAACATCGAAACTAGCCAGCTAATTTGTCTCTTTCACTTGTGAAACTTAACTGTAACAAAACAGACAGAGCAAAGCAACATAAGAAGCTGTAGCTTTTTCAGACCACAAACTGGATGTGTTTCTGAGCAATGGAAGAGAAGGATGTGCCAAACATCCTGTTAACAAAATCATCTTTATTTTCCTTGGCTTTCTTTAGAAGCTGCAAAGTCTGAAGTTCCCTCACAGAATTACTTCCCGCAAAATTCACATTTGCTATTGTTAAATTTTATAAGGAAGTCTCTTTGGGATAACATACATTTAAATTAAAGCTTTTGTTGTAGGTTGATGGCTGCGATGCCACCCATCAGCAAAGACAGCACAGCCAAATGCATTTATATTCAACAAAAGTGCTTATTAATAAAATAAAGGTGCATCCAGGACCACTTACAAGTTTGAGCTATCATAATAATGCTTTACAGATATTATTTTACATGAAAGTTTGTACAGAATATAAGAGGAAGGAAAAGTAACAAAAGTGACAAAAAGGAAAATAAAGAGTAGAAAGACACTGGTACAGAGGGTATGAACTCCTGGAAAATCATAAACATTTGGGGGATACTCACTGAAAAAGATCCTGGCTGTGAGGAAGAACACTGGAAAGTATTTGGACCAAATAAGTAAGCTAATTCCAGGTTGACTTAGTCTCTTTTGACATTACTTTTTCTTTATAGTATTTCAGAGCATGCACTTAAAATTGAAAATCTTCCTAGAGTTTTCATAGTAAGTTAAGAATTATCTGCCTGTCATTAACTAGTGGTAAGTGGTATTTGTCCTGACAAAGTAGGTAAACAGCAAACATGACAAGGCCAAGCACTCAAAGGACATTCAGCTAGTCCTGTTCAGGCACCTGATTTCTTTTGCTGGGGTTTAATGTTCAGTGCCAGAGCTGCTTCACCCAGACTGCGTGGCCCTTGCCTGTCCCAGTTCTCACCTGTTATGCCCGCACACCTGTTTATGTGACTGTATGGTCAATTAAGTTGGGAAAGTAATCAGACAAAAAATAACAATAGAGGGGATTTATTTTTGTTACATGAGGTCTTTGATCATGTTTACAATGCAGCATAGAAAAGTGGGGGGGTGAGAGGGCAGGAAACATGGCCAGAGATACAGGCTCTTTAGGCTGCTGCTGTTGTTGCTAATGATAATGTAGACCAAGCGTCTCAGTGGGTGTACAGGCACCTGAGCATCTCTGACTCTTAGAGCTCCTAAAGCCTAGATGATAAAACACTTAAAAACAGCTTGAATATTACACTCACTTGTTGGTGGTCAGATCAAAAGCTTCAACAGATGCAGTAAGGCCTTCTTCAGTGACACCACCTGCAATGAAAATCTTGCCCTTATGGACAGCTGTTCCGAACATCGAGCGAGCCACTTTCATTGGAGCCAAGTCTCTCCAGTCTCCTTTCTTGGGATTGTATACAAATAGTCTATTAGTGCATTTCCTGGGGAGGAAAAAGAAAACCTGTGATAATTGCTAATGAATTTTTGGCTTGTTCAAGTGAGACCTAGTTGAGGTGGAGTGTGGGTTTATGTACACCTCTTTCCTCTCCAGAAGATCCTTTCTGTGTCTGATCTGAGAATCTGTACATATCTGCAAATCACTTATCACAACTATAGGACTAAATTAAATGTTAAATGCTGCTTACACAGGGCAGCTATTTCACTGTACCTTACAGGAGAAAGAAAAGAATCTCGCCCAGAGTATTCTATTCAGATGGGTTTGTGAAGGAATGTATGACAAATGTTATAAAAGAAGGATCATGCTGCTGTGTTGACTAAATTGACAAGCTGGTATCTCAGATGTCCCTCTACAAACTAAAAAATTACCACCACGTGCTCAGTGAGTGAAAACTTGAATTTCCCCAGTGTTATACTCATTAAGGTATAACGGGCATCACAAGTCAGAAAATGAAAAATTGACACAGTAATTCCATAGCACCTAAGTATTTCTATCTGCAAAGAAATACTATGTTCAGTGAGGGTCCTCATAGCTATCTCTTACTTACCTGTCTACAATCTAAGTAATTATTTGCCTTGGAAATAAGTAATTAAATAACGAGTTGGGATTACAATGTATGTGCAATTATACTGTATCATGAAACAGATAAACCATAACATGTTCTCCTATGCCAATTTGTTTGCCGCCTTAATCCAGAGATGCAAAAAAAATTAAACCCTGATGTTGGAATGTGAGGATATACAATCTATAAAAGACCAACCAAATAATGTTATAAGTTGTCATGAAAAGACTTAAGAGACTCACTTATCATCAGTTTTTCCACCAAGGCAATATATCAATCCATTGTTTGAGACAGTAGCATGGCCATATACTTTGATGGGTAGTTTTTTGATCTCACCCCATTTCATTGCTCTGGAACAAGAATATCACCATTAGGCTCTTTCAACTAGCAATGGGCTATTTAAATGTCCTCAGTGGGCATAAGTGAATTTTAAACATACACAGGATCATAGCACAATACTGAATCTAGAGACTCCTCAGTGCGAAGGTCCTTGCCTGCAATTACATAGATCTTGTTGTCTGACTCTCCCAGCCCGAAGAGACACCTGGCTGACGGCAGTGGGGGAAGTGCAACCCATTCACCAGCAATGCTATCCAGCTGAAACAGCATCAGAACAGCAAGTGTTAGGAAAGGCAAACAGCAAACATCCACACAATGAACATAGTTCCACAAAATAAATCTAATTGCACTCAGTGTCTCTGTACAGCTCATCTGCTTGCCTGAGCAGCCTACCTTTCCCTCAGTGCCACCTATGCTTCACGGTGACGAGACCTAGCAGTCAATGCCTCACATGTCTCTTTGCATCTGCTCACCCTCACCCATCCTCATAGTTTTTGCCTCTTTACTAAGCTCTTCTTCCTTGTTTAAATGTTCCTCACTCTCTGGATACCCCATCATGTTGAAAAAAACAAGTTGTTCTTCTTCCTGCCTGCAGGGAGCAGACAACTACTGCCATTCCAGTCCTACACATTTAGCTGGTGTGCTCATCACTACAATCAGAGCTGCCAGACACCCTCACAGTTCCTTTAATAGGTCAGGAAACATAAAAAAGCACATAAAAAGCAGGCAGTGCAGTTCCCTAGGCAATAATACAGATAGCATCCCTACTGAAGCACTCCCATGGCTATCTCAGCTCACTTTCAGTATGCTGAAAACATCTACAGAGAAGCAGTAGCAGGACAGAAGAAAAAACAAAACAGTGTTTCCTTAGAATGGTATTGCTTAATTTTTGTTTTGATCTGAGAATCTGGGTTCAGTGCAGTGACATCCTTTTTCCAGAAGTATGTTTCACAGTCAAGGTCTCCAGGCAAAAACGCATCTCCCAGATTTGATAGAACACTCCTATTGGACAGGAATTTTTATTACAGCAGTGAGATTTAATACATGGACATGGGTAATGCTGAGAAGATGTACCCATCACGGATCAGAACATGCTTAGTGAATCAGTCATAAAAGATGACATAGCTCTTGTTGATAGGGCATAAAGTAGTCATGCCTTTTTAAGCCAGCAGCAGCTTTGTTTTCTCCTGGATTGCTAGCTACCCAGTAAAATGGTAACAGGTGCTTCACTGGTAGAGGAGGTCAGCAAATGAAAATCGGTTTGGCACCACATTATCATTCTAGAGGGAACATCATCCACATGGGTAATGCAGATAAGTATTTTAACTATAGGCACTAGCAAGCAAACTTAAAGATGACAAAAAACCCAAGAGGATTTCAGGAAATGGATGTAGGCATATAAAGCAGGATTCTGAAAACATCAATTTTTAATATCAATCTTGAGGTTTAGTTTTTCAGAGGCCCTTCTAGTAGCCTGAGACTTAACTATTCAGTTCTGGATTATATATGTTTTGACATCAATACAGTTCTTCTATTCAAAGAGTATTATGGTAACAAGTTTTGCACTTTAATGATTAGAGTTTTACACCTTCCATAGGGAAATGAAACAGTGCTAATCTCTCTCTAGCAAATTAAGACTAAGCTCTCATAGGTATAACAAATGCCTGAAACCAACTTTTTCATTGTATGTGAAATCACAGTGAGCCATAGTGCTATAAACACCTAATACTTGCATTTTTTTTGTGTCTGAAGGCTTTAAAATTCTATCACTACTTATCACTGTGCTTTATTTCATATTGAAACAGGACCTATTTTCACTCTTTTTAGGATAATGTGCCTCAGGACAGGACATGGCCAGCAGCATAATTCATCATGGAATAGTTCAAATACCCTCCAAAGCATGTAGCCACTTAGTTAAAAACAACATGCCAAATTATCTTTTTGCTCATTTTCTGAAATACGCTGTGGAAGTTTGTATTAATTTGCCTTATATTTATACAGATTTACAAAGACAGAAAATTATTCTCTCAGTTGAGACATAGTATTTGGCTTTCTGACATTGACAGTTTGCCAAGAAAACAAGCTTTCACCTCTAAATTATATATTTTAGAATGCCCTTAGTCTTGCAAATGTAGATGTGGCAAAAGGACTCCTGGAATTTAAGTGACAAAAGTGGCATTTAATATATGTTACTGCTGTCATAAAAATATTTCAGAAGCAAAAAAAAGAATGAAATCTCATTAGCTCTAAAGCAGCTAAGCACGCACACTTTATGGAAGCTAACAGAAATTCACAAAAGATATTTTACAAAAATATTAGGCTTAAATTTAGGCATCTCTACCACAAAAAAATCTTTCATTTTAAACAATGAAAGCCAGTACATAAATATAGGAATTATTTTAATATTTTCTGAGATCTCACCAGGGACTTGCTCTTGAAAGAGAAGATGCAAGTCCCTTAGTTTCATTTATTTCTCTGGAGTAGCTCTCTATGGATACTTCTCTCTATTGACTGTACAGAGAGACTAGACAACTCATTTGCATAGAATCAATACTTTTCAGTAACTCTCACAAGAAGCTATTATCACACCAACAATTGTAAAGCTTATACCTGGAAGAAGTATGACTGGAAAGGCTGATCCTTATTCTCCTCTTCTACATAGAGTCCTCCAACAATGTAGACCTGATTTTGTGTGGTGACTATACTGGAATGATTTCTGGGAATCTGTTCTGCCAGCGCTGCTAGATAGCATTCATTTTCTAGAGGATCATAAGCTACTGCAGCAGTGTCATTAACCAGAAGAATTAAGTCTTTGACAAACATGCCATGCCTGGGAAGGTCATTTAGGTAGCCAGGCAGCAGATCTTCATCTCCTACATCGCCATTCACCTCCCCTTTGGTTGACTTTTCTGTATTTTTGCTAGTGTCAGGCAGTTTTCCAGCAAAAGCATCCTTAATAATCTTTACTTTTTTCTGAAGGTCTGAGTTGCTTTTAATTATATCATCCTTCTCAACATGTTCTTTGAAATATTTTTCTGGCATAAGACGAAAACGTATGCAGTCAAAAATTTCCCCCAGGCTCTTTACTCTGTTCTCCTTGTCTGTTTGGACCCATCTCATTACTGCTTCAAATACCAGTTCTTCCTTCTCTACGTTTAAGCTGTCAGGTGAAATAACTGAAATAAGTTCATGTGGGGCAAGCTGCATGAAGTCCTCTTCTTTGCAGATCTGCACAAAATGATCTGAGACAAAATCACGAGCAGAAAATGCAAGTCTTGGGCAATCAAGCAGAACACCTAACCGAAGGATGGCCAGGCAGTTACCAACAGCAAGCCTCTTCTGAAGATAGGAGACACACACAGTGAACACAGAAGGGATCTGAAAGCGACTGGCCAAAGCAAAGATATCTTGCACGTTAGAATCATTAAGATCAATACTTGCTGAATAAAGGTATTTAACAATCATATCCAGGATGTTGGGGTCAACATTATCTAGAACTACCTCCTTCTTTTTCTCTTCATTTTGCTCAGACAAGAAATACTCACGAAAATAAGGGCTACATGCCGACAGAATCAGTCTGTGGCAAGGCAGGCTTCTGTCACCAGCTTTTAGAGAGCAATCTATAAACTTTTTCTCTTCGAGGAGTTCCTTGAGGCCATCCTGAAGAAGGGTGGATTGGTAAAGTCTGAGCTCTTCAGTGAGTTCCCTTTGGGAATCCATTTTGCAAACACTTGGGAAAGGGGAGGGAGCAGAAAGCTTTAGTTGTTCTCTGCCCAAAGGTCTGTCTGTAAAAAAGGCAGACCAATGTGCTTTGCCCTGCCTGAGGCCTCTGCAACTTAATCTTGCTAGCTAAATATAGGTCCATACTCCTACGGGTTGGAATTTAGGATGGATGGTTTGGAAAAAAGCTGCTCTCGCAGCTGTCAAAGACTGAAAGAAGCAACTGTTGGTTTTAGTCACTATGGTCATGTTTTGCCATCATCCTCCACATTGAATTAATGAGATTACGTGCAATTTAAGAAATTATTTGACGTAAGGACAGCACAATCTGACCCTCAGTGAGACACCTATGAGTAAGATTGTAAATATACATGTTACCAAATATTTTGAAATAGTAGTATTATTAATCTAGTTGTCAGCTGCAATTATTGTGCAATTTTTGTTTATCTCATTGCTGCAGTTATGAAGATATTTAAAAACTCCAGAACATTCCAATAAATATTCTGAGGTACTTTTTTTACATACCCATTATCACATCTGTGATTTCTTCAGATATTAAGACTTGGACATTCATTTGAGCTTCTTCTTGATATCCATTTAGTTGTATTTATTTGTAAACAAAACCCTACTGTTTAGACATAAAAGATGCATCATTTGGGTAATGTTCTGCTTTAAGAAATAATTTAAAATTAACTCTCCACCCCCCCTTAATAAACACAATTTTTAATTTCAGATACTCTGTAGACATTATCAACCCTTTTAAATTTGACTGGACTAGAAATAGTGTTAACTATTGTTAAACTAAACCAAAAACAAGAGCACAGAAGAAGTATGGAGAGAATGGAAAACATGTAATCCCCCATATTATCAAATGGATGTCTAATTTTAAAAACCTAAAAAAAAAACCTAAAAAAAAAATCTGAATTTTGGGCTTAAAAAAGCCCAAAATCAAACAAGTAATTTGAAAAGCAAATGTGAATTTAGAAGGTTTCACAATATAGACTGGGAACATTTAGATTTTTCTTAAAGGTGGTAATACAGATCCAAAACAAATAGGAATTGTAAGTTGTTTAATGTACCTTGATGAAGGATTGCGTTTTGTCCATTCAGAGAATGCTTTTTACTCATGTGGTTGAATGTTTCTTGAATGTAATGGAAACAGGTTCAAAACAACTGTTTGAATGCAAGATCTACAACAAAGTATAACACTGCCAAAGTTTATTGAAATAATGACTGTTTTTCCATATATGTAGTATTTCATTAAAAACACATACCTTGAATGATTTTCTACAAACACAATTATATTCATACTAGTTACTTGACTATAAGTCAGCTGCTAGAACAACAGCTGAGAGGAGAGCTCATTTGACTTTTTCCACTTATAGAAAATAGCACAGAGGTCTTATCTCACTAGAAAACGTAACAGCTGCATCTTCCTTTAAAGAATAAATGACTCATTTCTCTCTACACATAACATCATAAAGGTCTAATGACTCAGACACAGAAGCTATTTGTGTGTGCATTTTTTGGTAGATCATTCCTTAAAAAGGTGCTCAAGCCAAACAAACAACAACAACAACAAAGAAAGAAAAAGAAAAATTATGAGGATATCTGGATTACAATTAAGTACCTGGAATGATATATGTTGAACATTTAACAAAATTATGAGACATCAGAACTAATATTTGGAACAGGATTGCTTTTGGTCAAAATGATCACTAACACAGCACTGCTGCAGTAACACTGCCAATAAACCTACATGCAAAATAATCTGCACACAATAATGTTTCTATGTTGCACAACATTAAACGAAGTTATGGAAATTTGATTTAGATATAAGCATTATGGGAAAGTACATCACTGTGTATAAGTATTCCTGTATAAGTACAGGAATACATTCAAATGAGCATCAAATTATATACCAGACAGTGCCCTATCACAAATGGTGGCCTCCACATAGGTAGGAAGAGGGAGCTTCCTTTTCAGACATACTTCCAAGAGTAATATCAAGACGTGACTGGCCCTGGCAGCCAATCACAAGGCACCACGTAAGCACATCACTGGTCAGGAAAAAAAAAAAAAAAAAGGGGGCTCCCTGCCATAAAGTGCTGACTGAAGCATCATGGCAGACCCTGGGTTGTTAGGGGAGGGGGCTCCTGCTCTGCCACCCTTCTGGGGGAAGCAGGATGGGATGGCTGGTCCTGCCAATCACATGCCTGAAAACACCAGGGTGTGAGTGTGTCAAAACCCACCACCAGCCAACCACCAAGCCGTGTGAAAGCGTGGGGCAGGAAACTTCCCCTGCGGGCGGATGAAGTACAATGGCAGCCACCGTGCATGGAGTGGGGATGGACTGCCAGGTCCTGATAGCTGGACATAGGAGAGACTTCTGGGGTCCTCACACCCTGGAACCAGAGGCAGGACGAGACCTCTGTGGTGTGTGGAACCCATGACTGCCAATTCTGGACAGTGGTTGTCCTCCTGCTACCTACAGACACAATGTAATAAATACAAAGCTTTTACAAATACCACGATTTTGAATATTTTTTCCTTTTGACATACCCTGAGGGCATATTATCTCAGATTTTTCTGCTCCTTAGCTCTGGCATGTTCTTTCTCTGCTACTCTGGTATTTCTAAATTATCTTCTACAGATCTCACAAGCCCAATAAGAACTGGGTATCTTTCCTTGCTTAGGAAATAAATTTTTGCCATTTTAAATCAGGTCATTACTTCCCAGAGTCCCTGGAGTGTGAATCCGTCCTTTAGCTTCTCTATTGCAAGTCCTAGTTCTTCTGAAAAAACAGGTTCCCCATCATGTTGCTTTTTTGAATGCATGAGATAAGAGAGAAAACAGAAGGTACTTTTTAATTTTACCATCTCATTTTAACAATATGAATTCGATAATATGAAAAAAGATGCTCTTACCTTGTTTTCATCAGCGAAGTAAGCCTGCAAAAAAAAAGAAAAAAAAAGAACTTATAAGCTTGGAAAAACACAGTCAACCGCATTTGGTAAGTTTTCTTCAACAAACCAGTCTGTGTGATTTTTATTTTTGTTTTGTAAACAAGATTAGTTTTTTCTATGTTAAAATAATTTACAGAAGTATTCTAACAGGGGTTGGTGATTATGTTATTTTTCATTAAATATCAATCTAGGAATTTTCCACCATAATAAACAAAGCTTATTTTAAATGGCATAATTTTCATGTTAGTTTTGTTACAGTGACAAATACTTTACAGGGAATGTTAACATGAGGGCAAGCTGACAGCATTTTCTGCCTCATATGCAGCAGCATTTATTACTCAATTTCAAAAAAACTAACTTAAAATGTGTAAGTAATATCAAATTAATTTAACATCACACTGAATCTAAGAAACTAACACAAAGTAACTGAATAATTAACTAAA
Source organism: Chaetura pelagica (assembly GCF_000747805.2). Lineage (NCBI taxonomy): Eukaryota > Metazoa > Chordata > Aves > Apodiformes > Apodidae > Chaetura > Chaetura pelagica. Next base: position 11,064,973 of record NW_009952974.1, on the reverse strand, counting down.
TTTTTCTACTCTCAGAGAGAGATCTGGGAAAGTGATGCATTCTGTGTGAGTGTAAATTAAGGCTCAAACTTCAGGAAATCAGACCTCCGGAAACATCCACAGCTCTAGAAGTCTCTGGAAAAGCAGGCTCTAGATCTTCATATTTACCAAAAAGAGGCTTATCGTGCTTCAGCTGCCCCTCTGGACTGGTGAAAGGCAGCAAAGAAAGTGTTTTCCCAGTCAGCTGAATCTCCAGCTACACAAGACTCTGATGAACAGCACTGCAGTCTTAAAGTGTCATGGTATATTGTGTGGAGCCACTAATTGGGTCCTGGATGATCTATGTCTTCTGTAACAACCACCTTCTAATAATTTACAGCTTCCAGGTTTTGTTTAAGAATAAGCAAAGCACAGTTATTTAATTCAGGTGGCAAAGGCACCAACAGAGCAAACTGATCTACCTTTAAGTAAAAGCTACAAATGAATAAAAGCAAGCAAAAATGAAAAAAGGGAAAAGGTAAGAAAAGAAGACATAAGAGCTTGTCTGCAGCAGTAGATGACAGCAAAGCAAAAGAAGGTGGAAATAACACTGGTGCTAGCACAGCTAATTTACCAGACTTCAGAGGAGAATTAAGAAAACCTGTCAATTGTCAGTGTGCCAAGGCCAGCTCTTGAAAACATGCAGTCTACCTGAGCAGTTGATCATGCAGTCAAGTGTTGCTGGGTTACACAGTAAATTTGGAAATTCCCAGAAAGAAGGTCATGGAGCAAACTTGCATTTAAATGTACATTTTCCTGAAATACTAGGAGACAGATACTACCGCAGTTTTCTAAACTGGTATTGTCTGAAGTACAGAGGTTGTCAGGAGTGACTCAAAATTATTGCTGCATTTCTAAAAATCTTTCAAATGTGACTCTTAGATGAATGTTGAGCATATAGGTATATAGATATCATCATCTATTAATCTGCTCTAAGAGAAGGAAGACTTGTTTTAAACAAAAGTATTAGATTATATTATACTGATGTTTATCAAGCTAGTCCTGATCTTAATGTGTTGAGAAACTACATACAACTATTACTATTTACTACTATTTATTTTGAATAATAGTTTGTTCTTAAGTTAAAAATCCATACATAAAATAGTATTAACTTCTTGTAGCAATAAGGATTTGGAATAAAAGGTGTATAGGTGTGTTATAAATACTAGAAATTCAGTTGTGGCTTAGCTTTAATAGGGGTTTACAGCTGTACCCTGCTTACATTTGAATAACCAAACAAGAATTATTTTAATTTTTAGCTTTCCATGGATCAGCTTACCACAAAAGCATCTGTTTGTTCAGATTCTATTTCCACATCATCCTGAACCTGCTCCACTGTTAGGTCTTCAAGAGGTTGAGGCTGCAAATTAAAACACTGAAGTAAGTAAATCCACATATCTAGTATGTTTAATATATTTTTATTACTGCTGTTAACACAATATTCTATCTAGTTCAAAATAAATGAGTGATGTACCTTTTCTTCCATTTCATAATCCACTCCAAATATAGGGTTAGCTGAATAAACTCTGTGAAGTGAATTAATTTCTTTCACTGCCTCCTGCAGTTTCTCCACAGGCTCTATTTTAAAACCAAGTACATATCCTCCACTCTACATAACAGAGAAAAAAAGAATACATGTATTTATTAGTATTGCTTATTATTTAAACAACTTTTTTTCCTTTTATAGGGATTTGCAGTTTAATTATGGCAAACTTCAGTTTGCAAAACATCTGTATTTTGGTATTATCTTTTCATTCTACCACTTAAACCATGGGTGAAATAAAAAGAATGACAATGTTTCTCTGTTCTAACTATTAGTCCATTATATAAACGGGGAACAAACTTCTTATACAGTAAAACAAAAGCAAACAAGGGTGGAAAAATTCAAAAGTGATACTAATTATTCCTAGATGTATGCAGTTAATTTTTAGTCTATTAGATCAAAGCAGCTTTCAGATACAGCAAATAAAGGGAGGATTTTTTAAAAAAAATCACAACATCATTTCTGACTAAGGTAAAATTGAAGAAAAATAATTTTCTCTTAAAGCAAAACAGATACATTAATGAAAAAGATTAAAAATAGTTGACTTAATTAAGTACAGAAGTAATTAGAATCCAAAGACAATCTATCAGAAGACACTTTTTAATGGTTATTTTACTTTATTTTAACTAGTCATGCTGACCTATTGTTGCTTTACTTACAGAAACCCTAATTTAAAATAGCTATAATGACCTTAACATCCAGACATTTTAAGCAGTTCAAAGAAGACTGTTGTCTTTAAAGTTGTGTTTAAAAGACCACACAGAAGGAACAATCTAAGTACCTTAAAAGTAGCCTTGTAACATTTTGGAATCAGAGAACTATTATATATAAAAACATAACCAATTCAAAAAAGGCAATTAAAACTTCTTACCTGCTGAGAACTCTCTATCACAAGTGCCAAGCCAAACTTTGAGTCTCTTATTTTTACTGAACGCTAATGGTAAAGAAGTACAAAATGTTAAATATTTTTAGAATTACTTGATAAAAATCTGCTCACTCACTCTATTTATCTGTCTTTCTACCTTTGGGTTTTTTAATACCGTACGAATTACAATTACTGGTTCTGTAATACTGGCTACCAGCATTCCCTCTCATTTACCATTACAAATATGAACCCCTGAACCTCAGAGCACAGTGTTTTTATCAGAAAAGTGGTAACAGTTCATTTCTGAACATTAGGTTCACAGATCAATAATCCCAATGTATGTAGGTATCATGAAGCATCATAGTCAATAGTCTGAAAATTGGAAATATGAGTAATTCCCAGCATCTGCACCTGCCCATAAAAGCCCATAATTATTCTGTGAAGAGGGAAAAAAAAAAAGCTACCCTGTGGTTGATGCTGATAAGACTTCCTCCCTGACTGCAGGGCATGAAACACTCATTTTGGTGTGCTGGGAATTTTAACTAAAGATTTGAACTCATGCCATTTAATTTTTTAAATGCCTGTTTTAAGATACTTACAATTTGTAGATATGGTATGCTGACATTAAAGCTGTCATTCATATTTGCATGCCAAACTATTCTCACATTAGTAATAAAAAATGTTCCTAAATTTCCCTGTTAAAGAAAAGGTATGTTAGAACTGCTATGAATTATTGAGCCTTTTTTCCTAACATGATGATTACTACTATACATTTAAACACAAGCAGGACACAGCTTCATATTTAATTCAACAAAAATTCAGTAAAATTTCATTCAGTAAAAATTAATTAAATTTAAAAAATATTTCCCACCAAAACCAGTTGAAATGCCTCTACTGATTCCAAGGAAGCAGGATCCAATCTTTAAAGGATACAGCACCCAAGAGGTGAAAATAACTGAGAGTAACTATTACTGCAGCAAAGCAGGATCAAATCACAGCACAGCAGACCTCATGGGAGTACATGAAGCCTCTCAGAGTGTACTTAACTGTACAGATCTGGAATTGGCATACAGTGTAAGTAAAATGGCATGTGAGTTAAACTTAGGCAATAGTGGAGGTATGTGCCAAGGGAATGTAGAGGAAAGAACTTTTTTGCTTGTCAGGATAGATCCTATTTCTATTCTGGATAAAACTGCACAGACAGAATTAACAGCTCCCATTTTGTTTCATGGCTCTGGCGAATGCTTTCAACTAATGGCCTGTAAAATGTTGGAAATGTTTTCTTTGTTTTTTCATGTTTTAAGACATAGATTCCTATTCAAGTATTTGCAATTTCCAGTAATCAATACAGTTTGTAGTCAACACTGCATGTAAACATACAAATGTTCAGCAGAGCACTTGGGAAACAACATGTTTGTCTTTCAGGATGATACAGAGCTTTAGACTCATAACATTTTAACAGGAACTGTATATCTCATTCCTTGCATATTGACCTAGTCACGTAGACTTCAGGTTGCTAAAGAGAATCTGTTGTACTGAGCAGCAAACACATGGGATGAGCTTCTCTGCACGCCATCAGCTGATGAAATAGATTAAGGATAATTCCTCTGAGGTTACAAAACTATAGTAGTACAACTGTTAGATGAAAGCCGAAACATTTTAACTCTCCTGTACTCAACATAGTCTCACTTTTCACTATACCTGGTCACTTGATAAATTCCAAATTCCATTGATTTTACTATATATTTGTTCTTGTGGTAACAATCTCAGTTGCTTGTTTTGAATCAAAGCACTTCTCAGCTTCAGATCACGATACATTTTAGAAGTTTCATAAGCTCTGCAAAAAAATAAATTACAAATGTTAACATTTCAGTGTTTTCTATTATCTTCACTGTTTCTTTGAGCACCAGTATGAAATATAGTATGTTTTCAACTTTTCTTATGACCACATTGTGCAAAAATGAGAACACTATTAAGATTTCATCAGTGTAAACAATTATGTTTTAGCTTTCCTTAATTAAGTTATCTTTAAGCTTAAAAGGGCTTTTTGACATCTGTTTTGATACGCTGTATTCTTTCCACGTATACTGTTTATTTCTTAAGAAGTGTAAGTTTTCTGGGCACTAGTTATAAATCATAGGCACCAAGGATGCTTTATTTGTTACTGCTGGTTAAGTCACAAACATCCAATATACATACATCAGTATTTCTCTTCAAAACAAACCTGTGGTAATATATTCCGCACACATTCATTCACATGACTTATATTTAGGTGGGAAACATCCACTGTTTTGTAACCAATTAGAGTTTTGACTGGATTTAACTCTTCACTTCCATTACCTGGTCCAAAATTACAGGAAATTATTATAGACAGAAATTATAGATAAAAAATGGGACACTGAAAGTAGCTATTTTGTTCTTTTATTTCTTCAGATCGTTTATACACACAAGGGGTATAAACTGTAATCAATGCTGGTATTAATACACAGTATATACATATCAATACACATTAATTTTCCCTATGCACAGTTACCTTCTAGAATCTGTGTCCTTTCTCTCCCTTCTTTTCAGAGATTGAGTTCTACTCTTTTGGGAAAGTTTTCTTAATGTTAAATATAGGCAGTCATATACACAGTTCATCAGCACTACTGATCACACGTATTTTATTTATTGAATTTTGGAAATGAACGAACACTATTCTAAGTACACTACCTGTGTACAGCAATAACTGAAGTGAAGAGTCTGGGACTCCCGGGGACAACATTGGTAAATATGAACTCAAACCGTGTATTGTTACATTTAGTCAATATATACAGAGCTTCTGTCTGCCCTCGTAATTTCTGTAAGGAAAAAATGAAATTTAACATTTTGACAATACAGTAGCATAAATATACAGGCAATAAACAATCTCGACATTTTAAAAATTCTTATTCTAAGTAGTATCTTATCTGAAGGTGTAATTCTGACCTACCACTGTCTTCAACTAAACTCAAGGTTTTTTTTGAGAAACAAGCAGTTCCACCAACAGTACAACTAAAAAAGCCTGCTTGATACACATTTGAAATAACATGATTTAAATTCTTTGCTTTGTTACCATGTGGCTGTCCAGGGAATCTACATAATCTCCCTGTTAGCTCCTTGTCACAAGCCAAAGAAAAACAGCTTCATGGTTCCATATAATTCAGGCTACATATTTGAGAGCTTTCTTGCACAATTATAATTGTCTCTACAGCTTTGTTAAATATAGACACAATGAGTTAACTTATGCTTGACTTACCTAGAAGGGAGAAGAATAACAGAACAGTGTGACTACAGAGTTTTACTGCCTTAGGAAATTGACTAAAAACACACTGGTATCGAAATGTAAAACTCCCTCAACTTTTAAAACTAAACTTCCATTAATATTCTATTACTGTTCTTGCAAATAAACTTTCAGATCATTGTTGGTAAAGGGCAATAAGTACAAACAATTACAGCTTCTTTTATTATCTTAAAAAGTGGTTTTTGAAACTTACTGAATTGGCAGTTCTTGTAGTTATGTTTATAACACAATTGTAACCAACAGCTAAAAGGGAGAAAAAAACCCAACAATTTTAAGAACAAGAAAAAATAATAGTCAAAATTACAAAGTGCAACACTGAACTTCGTAGCATGACTCTGGATGCTATTTGTGAATTACACATTGGGTTAATGGCCTGGGCTCTCATCACAAAATCAGAGGCTAATTTAAGCAGGAAGTTGTCTGTTCCAATGCTTTTCTCAAAGCAGGACCAAATCCATCCAGCTGCTCAGGATACTGTCCAATTGAGTTTTGTATATTTACAAACAAGGAGATTCCACAAACACTCCGGGAGTAGTTCCACTGTTCAATGCTATCACTGTGAACATTTTTCTCCTAATATGTAAACAGAATTTCCCTTGTTTCAGCATTTGACTGTTGGCCCAAAAAGATCTGTTTCATCATTGGTGTTGCCCACAGATTTTACACTTATAAATCAATAGAATACTTTGTAGAAGATGAACTAAGGAGATGACAAATTAAAAAAGCAGCAAGTTGGAAGTATAAGTGGAGAAGGAACAAAAAGAAGAAAAGGAAAAAATTGTTATGATTTCACTTTGCCTCTTCTACAGCAGTGCTCTGATACAAAATAAAAACAGAAACAATTCCAGTTGTTCTCCCTAAAACAAACAGATGCACTAAAGTGGTGCTGGGCTAAATCTGAACATCAACGACAATCCTGCTACTGATACCAATAGTAGCACAGCCAAGTTAAAAAATATATATTTTTAAAAATCAAAGGAAAACTAGAATTTGCTTTGGTCAAATTCTGCTTCTCCAAAAGCTCAAATGTGGCAGCAGTCATATAGATAAGATTATTCAGTCTATACAAAATTAATACTTATGAAGAGACCTGAAAAATACTATTTCCTAGCTTGTTTATGAGACATTTTCTAAAACCAAAAGAAACAGCAATGGTCAAAACTGGCATCCAACAAAAAACTTGTCTATGTATTTCACTAATGTAAGAAATAATGCATTATCTTGAAAGCTAGAGAGTATTTTAGATTCTAAAAGCCCTATAAAACCTCAAGGAAGTCTAACCTATCCTCTTCTCTGAAAGGTCCATGTGAAAACTTAAATTTATGGCATAAATTTATATACATTATGAACAGAACACAGATTTGCAATATTGACTGCCTATTGGGAACTGAGCACTGGATATAATTTTGGTACAAAGTAAGTGTTTCCTGCCCCTGTTTCAGCAAATTAAATTCAATATGATGAGAGCTACTCACATAGTTAAAATTAGAAGCTTAATCAGAGCTTAAAATAGTACATTTGGAAAGGCAAGCACTTGCAGAGAATGAAGACTATAGGACAATACAAAATGTGAATAAACATGTGATAACAAGAGGTACAAGTGAAGCAAGGAGTGAAGAATCCCAAACTTTTGTGTCTTTCTAGAAAACAAGTGAACCCCACATCGGCCAAAAGACAAACATGTCTGAAGTACTCTTCAACTTCTGAGAAATTAACATTGAATAATTCTGCTATGATCAGTTCCCATATTACAGATAGATTAATTAATAACAGTTTATTCCAGACTTTACAGAGCAACAGAACTATACATTACTATTCTGTAATGTAATCAATACTAGTGTGAAAGCACAGCATGCCACCATGAAAGAAACAGAAAATGTGCAGCTCCGTAACAGATGATACCTACAGAGATTCACTCTGGGCAACGACAACGAGCGCCAAATAATCCGCAAATTAGTCACAAGCAGTTTACCTGGAAATAAAGAGCATAGATATTTTTAATCTGAATAACTTCCCTTAAATTAAATGTTCCATTCTGTGGCACACATCTACCTCCAGTTTTGAAACACTAGAATACTCCTTCCCCTTGATAGCAAATTGAAGAAAAGCACAGGACACTGTGCAGAAAAATCACTAAACTTTTTTTTTTTTTCTTTCACTCTGGGCAACGACAACGAGCGCCAAATAATCCGCAAATTAGTCACAAGCAGTTTACCTGGAAATAAAGAGCATAGATATTTTTAATCTGAATAACTTCCCTTAAATTAAATGTTCCATTCTGTGGCACACATCTACCTCCAGTTTTGAAACACTAGAATACTCCTTCCCCTTGATAGCAAATTGAAGAAAAGCACAGGACACGTGCAAAAAAAACACCTAAACTTTTTTTTTTTTTCTTTCTTTTTTCAATGGTAGGACAGAAAATCCAGCAAGGAACAAATGCAACAACTACCAATATATACCAGCATTCCTCGAAACCAAACCAAGAACAGTTACCGATTTCACATCCAACTGCCTATGGTAAAAATGCAGAGACACAACCAGTGCAGAACTGCTCTGAGGATGAGAAGAGGAAGGCAGTGAGTTAACTGTCACAGCTGCCTTAATAACCTCACCCCTTTATGTCACATGCAAATGTATTTGATTCTGTACCCTGTACAGCAGCAAATCCAATCCCAGGGTCATCTCAGCATGCTGGCAGCCTCACGTCCTTACAGACTCTATATATATATGTATATATTCCTTACAAATTCAGTTTAAACCAGGTTAGGAAAAACTAAGCATTACATAGGTTTACAGCAAAAAAATCACCGATGTTTAGAAATGGAATATTCTTGGAAGGCTTTGAATTCTAAACAAATTCTCAGGCAACATTATCACCTTCATGTAAGTTTGAAAAAGAAATGATATTTCAAAATGCTCCAAGAGGGGACAGATCTGTGAAACAGGCAGGATCTATTTGCTGCAACAGACCATAGATACCTGTTTCAATGGAAACCAGACAGGACCTCCACGAACCTACACAGGCTAAATATTAAAAGTTTTACAATTTCCCTCAGTATGCAGTTACCTCTGTCTCCATTGTTTCCTTTGGTATCTTCAACAGACTCTAAGCAGTCTATAAGGACCTCACCAGGTCTCATTTTCATTTGTCTAAAAGAAAGAAGAAAAAAAAATACCTAATGAATAATAGACTTATCCTCTAAAAGAAAGCCATTTCCATTGGTCCACTGGGCTTTCTCCTTTTTCGCTTTGGGACACCATACAGTGAAAAATCCACATATACACACAAAGCAACATTATATTCCTGTAATTGTTATCACTATAAACACTACACCTGGCATATGAAAAATATCTTTGTTTTTAAATTATCACAGTAAACATACTTTTTTGTAGCAAGTGCGACCAAGCAAACTATACACCCAAATAGGGAGAAAGTGTGTGAAAACGGGAGGGAAAGCAACAAGTTTGCGTTCACATCTTTCTGCACTTTTAGGTCGTAAGTAGTGGAGCTAGGACAAGGACAGAATAGATGCCAGTAAAGGAAGTATCAGATGTATACCAACATGTGAAATGCTCTGCTAAATTTACCACAAAGTGGGTGGGTTTTTTGTTTGTTGGGTTTTTTTTTTGCTCGATTTAACTGGTCTAACCACTTAGTTACATAACAACATATGTAGTGTAGTATTTTGCTGTACTTTAATTGCATTGTCTAAAGCAGCCAAAGCTCTTCAGTGTATTGGCATGAGGGAAACAAAATGCATTATCAGGAGAGGCAATCTATGAGATACTACTGGAGATCAGGATTGAAACACTAGGTATGGACTCGACATTACATGCCCAGAACAGCACAGCAGATACTACAGGAGGCAGCAAGAATACTAACATCAGCACGGAGGGACCAGGGGTGTTTTCTCAGCACGGTCAGCTGTGCAAGAGGGAGATGAAGCACGACAGCGGGCTTGGAACCTCCACCCCCAAACCCATCACCAACCAGCTGCTGATGTGTAGCTCCGGATCACAAAAGCTACGCAGGGTTTCGCCACAGAACCAGGGCGAGCTTCCCGCCCCAGGCGGGGCTGGCAGCCCCTGGGAGCCCGAGGCCCGGAGCGAGGCAGCACCGCCCCC
>NW_009952974.1:11001196-11053584 GCF_000747805.2 Chaetura pelagica | reverse complement strand
TGCTCCGGCCCGTGAGGCGCGGGGCGGGGCGGGCTCGTGCGGGGCGGCCTTGGTGAACGTTGTGTGAGGCAGAGCCGAGCGCGCCGAGTCTTTGCAACGTGTAGTAGTTGCCGGTTTTGTGTGGTACCGGGTGACGTCTCTGTAACCGCAGACACTACGCAGTCGGTAAACCTAAAACCTCTGAAGCCCTCCCTCAGTAAACTACACTTTGCAGGTCTTTTGGGTTGGTTTTTTTTGGTTGTGGGTGTTTTTTTTGTGTGTTGTGGGTTTGTTGGTTTTGTTTGGTTGTTTGTGTTTCGCTTTTTAACTGGATGGGATGTGTAATTTTTAATTTGGAATAACTTAAATTGTAGGTAGCTGAATTTTAATGGCAGTATCGTGCTACTTTCAAATAATTAAAATATTCTAAAGTACAAATCATAGGAAGAAACTTGGGCAGTCATCCCAGAGCAGGTGCTGGCGAGGTGGGCTTGGCCTGGCCAGGGGCTCGTGAGGTGGGAAGTGTGGCAGGTGTTTGGTTTGAGGCCAGATTCCATTTTTTTTTCATTGATAGGCTGAACTTCTGTTCAGGAATAAAACCCTTCAAACCCAACCAAAAACGGTCATCGTGTTTCACGAGCAGCAGTGCCTCATCTGAGATGTTCCATCTTGTTAAGAGCTGTGGCAGAAATCCAGTTACATCATCAGAGCCCCGTTACACAGGTAGTGTGATTTAGCCTTGATGTCAGTTTTTAGTTTGGTAGAGGTACCATTGTCTGTTAACTATCCAGCAGTAAAACCAAAACTGTTTTATTAGATTGAAGCTTTTAAGTATAGAGTCAAGTAACAGGAAATACATCATATAGAGGCAGACATAACTAAAAAGCATTATGGCAGTTATGGGCAATAAAGAATAAACTTTATGTTGTGTTAGATGTTTTGAACAGAAATTTTAAGATGTTTTAAGAAAGAGGTGAAAATACTAAATTTACTTAAAAATCAGACATGACTTTCAGAAGAGAAACATGTCAAGGACCACTTCAGATATGAACTAGCTAATTGAGTGATGCCAGCTGTGGGTATACTCACTCATCTAAATCTGTGTATGTATTTTGCCTTTGTCACGTATCTTGCTAGCTAATGGAAACTGAGGCAAGTTTACAGAAAAAGATTAATGTAACTGTGATGTGGTTCAGAAAGGTGGGTAGCTCAGCCACCTCCCTGTTTTGTGGCCTGCAGATCACATAGGCCACAAGTTGATGCATCTGCTGTATTTATCTGTACTGAGTAGTATTCCACATGTAAATTGGAGATTAATATTTCATGCTTGAAATACTAAAATGGGGTTTGTGGGAACACTTCTGCTTAAAAAAAGTGGTCTTCATTGCAGAATCCGTGCCAGATATCAGGTTTCTGTAACACAGAGAAAAGAATTTGCTTAATTTTAATGAACAAGGATTGCTTTCTAAAGCCATATATGTAATTCTAAATGAAGTGTAGTTATTGATTGTACAGTGGTAGTATTTAAAGATCTAGGTGAAGGAGAGGCAACTACTATGGCAAATGCTATACTGGTCTTAATATACCTCAGTAAAAAGTGAAACTTTGTACTCTTGATACTGCTGAAAAATTGTTATTTTGTTCCATAAGGGCAATGTCATATGATACATGCAAAAAGAACTAATGTGAGCTTGCACTGGTAGACATTTTTTAATTCATGAGCATATGACTTCATAATGTTAGCATTCTTTGAATTAGTAGGTTTGGTTTTACATCCCCTGCTGCATACTTGATAACAAACCCAAGCAATCAGTAGCTTCAACTTGCTTGTTAATAATGTAAAGATAAACTCCTACCTCCAGAAAAAGATACACAAGCCTCTCTACATTCCTCTTCACTCTCAAAGCGGTTTGCATTCCCGTCGCAGCCCCCGTACCAAAACTGAGCACAAGCATTGGCCTGTTTATCATAATACCATTTTATGATATAAACACGGCATGGCCCTTGATTCAGCCTTAACTTGCACCGGGCATCCAGGATACTTTCTAAAATAAAGAAAAAAAAGGAATAGAGACAATTAAGTTTGTAAAAGTCAATTGTATTGCAAAGATTCTAGCTTTTAAACTCTTATTTTTTTCTGCTAATGCTATAGAGCATTTTAAGGTTCACTTTTACTTCTAAAGATACTAGCATTGAAGGCAAGTTAAAAGTGCATCTTAGGAGGTCAAGTAAACTGTTTCTTTACTGGCATGTTTCTATTAACTCCAGAAATAATAGCATTATGGCTCCACCTGTAAGAAGAGCCAACAGTATGAATTTGATAATTTTGAAATCTAACTTTCGAAATCTAACTTTCGAAATCTAATTATCAGTAGCCAGTCTTGTGAGCAATATAAAACTTGAGTCTTTATTTTATAAGATGTTTGTACTACTTACCTAAGGTAATGGTAGTGATTATGTACATACTAGTTAAATCTGAATGTAAAGCTTGTTGGCCTAATGATTCCTATAGATAATGTGGTGGAGGACTGTGAAATACTAATCTAGCCTTGGTCATTTTAATAATGCCGTGAGATAGAAAATACTTTTCTTTCAAGTTTTAATGTTGTGACATCAATATTCTGTCTTTTGCAACTGGTATCTTGACATGCTTAAAAAAGAAGTTATTGCCAGAGTAATAGCCATACTTGTGTTCCCTGGAAGCATGAGAACACGTTTCTGTTACTCTATTCTGTTGCTCCTGTCATAATACACTATTACTGGAACTCAAAAGTGTGAATCCCCCAAATTATGAACAGAATACATTTGGACATTTCATATTCAAATAATCAATCCTTTGAGCAGTCAGCTAATTACTGTATTTTCCTTAAAATTACAAAACACCTTTTTTCCCCTATTTCTCCCCTGAAGGAGAAATCTATTATTTCTGGTGAAATCTGAAATAATTATCTTCTGTCTTTAATGAAGCGTCCCATCTTCATAGAACGTCCCATCTTGGCTGATGAATTACCTGCTCTTCAGCTAGCACTGTGTTCTCTTTTTTTACGCCAGTTACGAGCTCAGTCTCAGGTTATAGGTGACCTTGCTTCTGCTTTAAGAGTAGCAGTAGGATTTGGAATTTGGGAAGACAAAAACTGGTGAACAGGCTGGACAAGAACTGCAGCTAGATCTGTTACAAAATCTTGAAATGGATTATTTTCCACAGCATGGGCTCATGAAATTTTCAGATAGTGGAACAAAAATTACTCTAATTTAAAGACTTGTGGTAATTTAGTATCAGGATAAGAAGGAACAGGATGAAAAGCTAATTATGATCTATAAACTGATCTTGGTGTAAGCCCTGCAGTTGAAAGAGATGATGTCATCACTTTATCTGATTATGATGGTTTAGATGGCATGAATGGTACCACAGCTGCAGGTGAAAAGAAACAGAATGAGATGCTGATCTTTTGATTAGCCAAAAATGAAGATGAAGAAGTGAATTATGATAAAAATACCTCTAGTCTCCACTTTTAGCAACGATGACTGTTCCTCCTCCTCCTGTTCCTCTTCATAGGCTTCATTTACAGTCACAGGAGGTGCTTTGGTCTGAAATAAGCATTTGATTTTCTTTGCTTTTCAGATATTGTGAAGTGTCTCAAAATGAACAAGCCCTTCATCACTTAGAGGTTTTCTAATAATTTTAATTCCCATTTAACATGACTTCAGTGTCAAGAATCAGGATTTTAACCTCCCCTGGTTGGTTTACCAGGAGAGCTGTCAATCCTAAACCTGGGATATATACAGGTTTTTTTAGTTGACCTGTACAGAAATTTTTAAAAAGAAACTTTACAGACTACAGTTGAATTGAATTGCTAACCTTAGACAATATTACAGCATAAGTGCATTTTAATAACATTATGTTTCACACTGTGGCACAAATATGGCTATTAAACACAGGAATAAGAATCCTTGTAACTGTTTCCAGAATAAATTATAGCCATTAGATAATTGCCTGCATGCAACATCAAAACTCTTACTTGGAACAACCAGCTCCAAGCATACTGAATTAAAGGAGCTATTACAGTGCCTGTCCTGTAGAAGAGTAGGGGGCAAGTTGCATTCTACACCAGGTAATAGAGTAGGATATATATAAAAAGCTCGTGCTTATTAAAGCCTGCTGAATTTTCATACCGGAGCTAATAGTTGAGGAAGATCACCAAGACTCAGAGGACTTTCTATTGTAGATACTCCAGGTATCTGTGCCAAAAGTGATTGTCTGTTAACATTGTTGTTCTGGAGTGTGTAATGTAAAGAACTTGAAGATACTGAATGGAAAGACGAGCCACTTATGCTTGCACCATTTCCGTTACGGTTATATATTAAGGTACCATGTTCATCTTCACAAAACTGGTTGACCAGTTTGGACTCCAGAGCTGTTAAAAAAAAAGTTAAAAACTCATCATACCAAGAAATTAAATTTATTTTTAAAATTTGAATTATTTATATATGTAAATAACACATATGTAATCCTGTACTCCTTTGCATCTAAGATTAATCCAGGCTTTCTGCACTATGGCTTTTATTTGTCAAAAATTAACAGCCTGTGAGTCCTCTACATGGTACAAAATACAATGAACTCACTTAAAGATGTTCATCTGAGCTTAGTAACAACTACTACTTGGTAGTAGTAAAATAACTGCTTACCTTGCTCATGTGAATAACCCAATTCAGTGAGGTTTGATTCTGGTTTCCAGTCCAGCAGATTTACAGTGCATGAGCACTTACTCAGCTATCTTAAGCTGCTGTTTTCCTACACTGTAGGTGACATCCCCCATTGGCATGATGAAGCCATTGCCTTACAACTTGACTCTTTAAAATAAGAGATTCTATATCTCTAATTTCCTATTACTTTTCACCTGTTAACTAATCCTGATCTGCATCAAAACATAACATATCCACAAAGATAATGCTTCCTCCCCATTCCACCCTGTTTTGAGAAGCATCTGATACAATGCAGAATAAAACTGCAATGAACTCACCTGGAAGGGTATTAAAGTCATCAATGAGATACATGTGTTCTCTGTCTGGGTCTGAAGCAATCAGATTTAGTTCACGCACAAACTCAAACTGTGTTGGATCTGAAGTATTCACAATTCCTATTGCATACATCTCGATGTTTGCTGCATGAGCCTCTCGAACGACAATATCTAGTTTTACAGCTTCTCTCTTGTCTGCTTGGCCATCTGTTAGCACAACAGCTACTTTTCGCACTCCTGTTCGAGCACCAAGAAATCCTTCCTGGGTTGCTTTACGGATAGCAGTTCCTGTGTAAGTGCCTTCTCCCATGTATTGCATTTTTCTAACTGCTTGCTTAACATCCTGCTGAGTTGTGTACTTGCTGAGTCCAAATTCTAGCTGAACTTCTAAACTATATAACACAAGGCCAATCCTGGTAGCATTTCTTCCTACAGTTACTCTGTCTACTAAAGCAGCTACAAAGTCTTTGATAATCTCAAAATTTTCTGGTCCCACGCTCTCAGAGCTGTCAATCACAAATACAAGCTCCATAGGGATTTCCTTACATTTAATACCACAACCTGCAAAGGAAAAAGAAAAAAAAACAGATGATGATGACTTGACTTGGTATCCTTTTGAAAAGGAGAAGAATGTACTTGTAATGAAGAAAAAACAGAATCTGGAATTAAAGATTTCCTGAGAACTTACCACATATTTCTTTAATTAATTTAATTATATCTTCTCTCTGGATATGAAAAAAAAACAACAAACAAACATTTTACAATTTGCCTCTTTCCAATGAAGTATAATATTGACACTACTAAATATTTTGTATATAATGTATATAAAACAGTGACTTACAAAAATCTTACTGTTTAACTTCTACACCTGACCTTCCAAGCTTGGTATAACTCCCACATTTTACAATAAACTATTTTATATGGCATATAAGAATCATTAACTTCATAAAACAGTAACACCTCTTTCTAAAACAATCACATACTGTTATTGTAAATAATATTTTGTAATTATTTGGTTCTCTTTAAAACTTAAAAGTCAAAACCCATTCATACTTTATGGATATCCTTTTCAAATGTATGGAGTAGAGAAATACACGCAACTTGTAGTCAGAAAGCTCTTTCCAAAATAGTTAACATAGGATACATTTAATGCGATTGTATCTTATATTGTCTGTATCTTGCCATAACAGGATTTAAATAATGGAATTTGCTTACTGTTAGGCCTTGCTCTCCCTTTGGTCCAGTTTTGCCCTGCAACAGTGATTGTTATTTAAGCTACTGCAACTAATAACATTGTAGTTCAGAATACGACTTCACCAGTACCATTATTAGAATATTATTTGGCCAATAAGAACTTTGCTAAAGAAAGTAGTGTTCTTGTGATATTTCCTTGTGCATGCAGTATCTACAGACTCCAAAGGTGGGGAGTTTTTTGTGGGAACTGGATGTCCTTAAGTCTCCCACTGGATCACTGATTGTCAGTTTACATTTGAAAGGGAGAATCTGTGCAAAGCTGCCTACCATGTTGTGTTGGTTTCCTTTCTGAAGAGACTGCATACCTGCAGACACCCTGGAATGATCGGAATGCTGCTTTATCATATCTGAGTCTAATGGGGCCAGTGTCAGGGCAAGAATGGCAATAGTGTTTATGTATCCCTCTTAATCATTGGCAAATCTCAGAACAGAAGGGCACCACATTTTGCTTTGCAGCTTTGGGGTCCTGTCCATCAGCAGAAGTTACCATTTTGCCTCCCTTCATCCATTCATCAGCTTTGAGGGAAAGTCTGAGCTACAGTTATTTGGTAGCCATAGAATAGAAATGCATCGTTTTGTCTTAAAACATGGCAATTGTCTTTCACTGCTTTTAACACCTGTGGGAAGTGAGGTATTCAGCATGGAAATGTCTTTATGCTTTTAGAAGTGTTCATATTTTCGGTTTCTTAAGTATTTCAGTTTATATGTAGTTAAACAGCAAGAACACACAACCCAGCTTTATTTTTAAGCAGTTTAAGAAAACAGACATGATAAACTTGAGTTACTCACAGGTTCTCCAGATAAACCAGGGTCACCCACACTGCCTTTTTCTCCTTTTTTCCCCTTTTCACCTGGAGCTCCTCGATCTCCCTATGTTGGTGAGCAGACAGAAAATATAAGTCCGTTTTTATTACACTTTTAACATTTCTCTCTAACTGCCTTTGTTGAATTCACCTTAAGCCTCTGACATGATAATTTGTGAGTTGATATTGATATTTGTGAGTTAAATAAATAACTTGGAGTATTGGCTAAGCATTTTTATGAGAAAAAATAGCTGAAGCAGTTTGAAAAATGAACCATTTCAAGAGTACATGCAGACAGAGGGGTTTCATGGGATATTGCATGATGAAAATTATTATCTGTGTCTGAGAAAAGTAAGATAACAGTAGGAAAATAGATGAGAAAGGCAAGGGCATAGTTGGAATGAATAATGAGAGTATCACCCTGAGAAACTTTTTGGGCCAGAAAAGGTGTTTGGAATAGCAAACATGACTTAGTGCCTCCTGCTTTGATTTTTAGTAGACTATGGGACTTCTGCAGTCTTTCTGAGCTGATGTGATCACATTCAAAAACTTATTCCAATCCACATTTCTCTTAACATTGATGTAGTCCCCAAGTTTTGTATAGCAGGTGGGTAAAAGAAAGGCAGTGATATTAAATATAGTATCTATGTTTATTATAATTGCAATAGAAAATACGTCTCAGATTATATTAAAATAAGCAACACCAAAACAGATGCTGCTATAAAATATTAAAATTATCATGTGCATGACTGGGATTTTCCGAAATCCCCATTCACTTTTCACAAAATTCACATGCCTTCTATGAGACATGACTGTAAAGGGCATCTTCAGTATGTTGTCTTCAGTCTAGGGCATTATCTCTGATTCAGATATCATACCTTCTGTCCCAAAAGCCCTTCTCCAGGAGGCCCTCGTGGTCCTGGCATTCCTTGAATTCCTTGTTCCCCCTAATGATAATCCAGGTAGTGATATTAACCCTTTGAAATCATTCATCATGGATTAATTTTAAATTATCAAAGAGAAAACGTTTCAAACTGCATTTTAACAAGTGTCTTGAGGCACTTGAGACAATGTAGTAGCTAGCTTATATTTCTTAAATACTTCATCAGCATGTCTACTCTAAAGATCATTAATACCGAAAACACGTATGATCATTATGAGTTCTAATTCTCCTGTTCCCTTTTTCCATCCCATTTTATTCCTTGTCATTCCCCCTTTCTTATTTCTGTCTTTTGAGTCTGTCTCATCTGATCTGTGCATTGGCTAGAAGTGTATATTACAGGGAAAAAACAGTATTACACATAGATTCAGGATGGAGACTCTCTACCATAGGTGGTAGTTCATGTAACTACTACAGAAAATCTCCATGAGCATGAAAGTTGGCAAAGAGGGAATGTGAGGCTATCTTTCACTGGTAAAAGATACCCCATCTCATTTCTCCCTCAATACACACACCCTTGGGCTTGTTCACCGCAGTAGGGACAGAACATACTTTGTAGGTGTTTGTGTTATCCTTCTCATTTTCTAGCCTGAGGTTCTCCTCATACAAGAAACAGCGTGAAATCTCCTTCACACTGTGATGGGCAGATTCACCACTGACCACAGGTTAAATATTGAAGACACTGAGTCTTTTTACCTTAATTCCTTGAATACCTTCACCAGGAGGTCCTGGAGAGCCAGGTGGCCCTGGGCGTCCTATGGTTCCCTAGAGAGAAACCCTGCATATGTTAAATACAATATTCATAAAAAAAAATACACACACAAAAAATGGTTACATCACCATGTAATTTCCTGTGCAACTGCTACCAAAGTGATGTCTTTTTAGAAGCAGTGAAGATAAGGTCTTTGTAGCTGACAAAGACTCCTTTTATCCTTTATCAGATTATTAGAATCCAGTTTATCCTTAGAATGAATCACTCAGGGCTTAATGTTCATTGAACATGAATCACCCTGCTGATGGAGATACATATTGCATTGAAGGATGGATTGTATTAGTGGGACAATGGGAACTGAGTTAAGATTTAAGAGAGGATTACTGTTATCTTTTATCACTTCCACAGTAAGACCTATAGACATACATGCTAATGTGGCACTGGGAAAAAACATTTGTTGCTAATTTATAAGCTAGTATTTAAAAGAGCTCTAGAAGAAATATTTCTGTTTTGTGTATTATTCCTAGGAAGCAAGCACATTGTACAATATTATTTTTTTGCCTATACTGCTATTCCAGTATCCCTGTATGAAGTTCTCAGTTTCCTCATTTGTAAGGATCCTATGCACATGCCAGTCCTTGGGACTAGCACTGACTGGAGAAGTGCTTCACCTCTGCTTAGCTCTGGATCCAGCCTCCATGCCAATATGAACTGAATCTCTGGCACCAATAAGCCTCATCATGCAGGTAATACATTATTATTTTGCAAAGCTTTGAATTTGACCTTGTTGAGTTCATTTACATTCTAAAACAGTTATTTTGTATTAATAGACTTATAAAGCTGAGCTGTAGGAGCTTAAGGGTTTCCAGTTTTTGAGGTTTCACAGTGAAAATTACTTTTTATAGTTACAGTTATTTCCAGGCCTTTGTCATGTTGTATATTATAATCACACAAATAATCCTTTTTGCAGGGATTGGTCATCATATTTGTAATCAGATTATTTACTTTACACAGTAAAAAAGAGGAATTAATTTATATTCAACAGTATGCCTGCAGCTATATCAGTAGTCTAGGCAAGACATGGTAAGTACTTGCCAGGCTGTGAATTCTGTGCAGTGCTAGGTCTGAACTGCTACTCACTTGCAGCTAAGGTTTGCAGGAGCTAAATGTTTTGTCACTGATCTTTGCTGTAAAATTATAACCTTATAATGTATCATATGCAGTAGGCCAAAGGCTTATGTTTTATGGCTTAGTTACCAGAAACATTTTTTATTTTCTACAAAATAAAGACTGTTTTCCTTAGTTATAGTGTTTGTCAGATTAGTTGTTTCTAGTGAAGAACGACTACAGAAAACATGTAGATGTGTATGATCACACATTTTTATACTACATTTTCCCCCCTTTTTTTTAAATTAGAAAATAGACAATGGGAGACATAATTGTTTAAATGGCTTACTTTTGGTCCTGGCAGGCCTTCTCCTGGGGGACCTGGGAGACCAGTTGGTCCTCTACTACCAGGATCACCCTGAAAGTTAATACTTTAGAAAATAAGTAGTGAATAACAAAGTTTAAATTATCTCTAGAATTTAAACGGGACAAAGAGATTACAATTATTGAACAGCACAGTGCAAGTCTAAACAATGCTAACCAATGAATACTTCAGGAAGGACAAGAAAGTTATTTGGGATAAACAGTGGCTAGTGATCTAAACATATTCAAAGACATGTACAGTCAATTATGCAATAGTTACACAAGAATTACAATTCCCATATCATAAAATGAACTCCAGCTTCCCCAAACAACAATAACAAAATGTTTTTCCTTGCTACCTGTCAGTTGAATCAGACTCTATGTCACATTGGCACTGTTCTAGCTTTTTTCCTATCAGTGCCTTTGGACAGCCAGGGGTTTGAGGTGAGTGGAAAAAAGATGCTTGTCCTTTTAAGAGACATTAAGTGTATTTAAATAGCTGTAGTTAATCCTATTTGGACTGTGACCTATGGGTAGGAATTAGATCTGCATGAAGTAGAGCACACACATGCATTTACTTAGTAGAATGTAAGCTCTCTCTACCTTAGGTCCTGGTAGTCCAACTCCATCTGGGCCTTGTTCACCAGGAATCCCAGGAAGACCTGGCAAGCCCTGAAATTATATGCACAGCCAGAATATTAGTTTAATTTATGGCTATATTGACTACATGCTTTTGTTAACATTAATATGGTAGTACCTAGAATATATTGTCTCTTAGTGGGATCATTGTGGTGTACAATTGGTTAAATTCTACTCTAATAAGCCAGAAGTGATGCCAGTGGCATTTGCATGTGCATTTGCATGTCATGCAAGAGGCTTACATGTGTTTGAAGACAGAGGAATCTGATCCAGAGAGTCAGATGCAGAAACAGTTCAGCATCAGATTGCACAAAAATATCAGGAGCTGTTACATTCCAATTTGAATTTTGACATTCATTAACTTTTATTCATTAATGTGGAAACTGCATACACTCTTACTGTTGTCTTTAGCACAGCTAAATGCTAGTTTATCACCATACCCCTGACTCTAGCAAGCATTCTTCCTGGGACTGCACAGGCATGGAACTGCAAGGGCTGGTGGAGCACGTGGTGGGGCAGACTAGAGAAGAGAGGCCAGTGCTACATACATGTGTGAGGAAGAGAGAGAAAGGAGGCTTTTCATTTTGTATCCTTTTTGCGGGGATTTGGTCTACTCCTGAAGACCTCTGTAAAGGGCTGTAAAGTAGATCAACCAATTCTTTGCCAGACCCTTTAACAATCTGATGGACAGAACTGAGGACATTTGGCTCTTACTGCTCGTTGGGTAGTAGTTACTTTTTTAGTGGTTCTGAAAGATAGCAGCCCTGCATTCACACCTTTATACATGGACACAGCTCCTTAGGTGGACTATATTCTACTGTTTGGTAATAAATTTTATATGGCTTGGCAGACGACAGTATCCTACCCCAGGATATTGAAGGAACTGATTGAAACATCCACTTGGAAAATGTTACATTCTGTAATCAGGAGGAGTAGAGGAGGTGGAAGGTCTTAGACTATTTCAGAGGGAGATTTCTTTTTTCTTCTGTACTGAAATGCATTTCCAGTCTTGAGGAGCCTTTTTAGGCTTTTAGACCAGCAAATCTTTCCAAGCATGTCAGCCATGGAGGCAAATCACTTTGGTGTAGCACCTATTTATTCCAAATTGCCATTAAAAAAATGGTCTAGAAACTTACAGGTGGACCGGGATAACCATCTCCTTTTGGCCCAAAGGGCCCGGGGGATCCTGGAAGACCTCGGTCACCCTGATGAAGGCAGGAAAAACAGATTAGGTCAATATCAATACAAATGCTAGCAGGAAATTTTCCATCAAAGTGGCAAACATACTGTAAGTTGACTTTATCTGTCTATTGGCTAATGTATTTTACTCTCTGAATTATTATTGTTAGAGAAGGGCTATACTCAAAAGTCCTGTCAAATTCACAAAGTGAAAAAAAAAAAAGGAGGGAACTGAATCTAGTTTAATTTGAGAAGCACAGATGCCTATGTCTCTAGTTTCTTGATGTTCAGACAAAATCAGCCATGGAATGAGGAGCGGCTTAGAAAAGTATCTATGTAACACTTGAGGCAATACTAAAGAAGTGCTGGAGAGAAGCCCTTGGAGATTAGCTATTTGTTCTTCTTCCCCTGTTAAGGCATGTCTTCCTCCATTGCCAGTTTGGCCCACGTCCTGAGATCTTTTGGAGTCTGTGGATTGCCCTGTGTCAAAATTAGGAATTATTTTCCTAATGCTTTTCCATCTGAGAAAAATTATCTGTGCTTGACTGTTTTAAGCACATGAACAGGTGGTTTTCTCATATTCACTCCTCTTCGGTTGAAACTGGTCCATTTTCTCCTGGTTCTCTGCCATGTGAAAGCTTCTGGTTCATGGCTTCTGGAATATTGACCACCCATGGTTTTCTGGCTCTGCAAATCCTTTTATTCTGCTAGTGCTGTGTGACATACATTTTCAGAACTGTGGAACACTTGGCCATCCTAGGTGATTTGCTGTTGCTTCAACTGAAATCCTGTCTTATTTTAGCGTTCTATCAGAAATTAGTTTACCAGCTTAGGAGCTACCTTTGCCCCAGGAAGCCCAAAACCTGGTTCTCCAATTGGTCCAGCAAGACCAGGTAACCCAATGTCACCCTGCAATGAAGAACATATGTACTCTAGTTACATATTTTACTAAACACCAATCACAGACTATGTTTTTTATTTATTTCTTGCAATTTATGTATATCAGATGTAATAGCTAATTTTATTTATTGCTATTGCAAGCATTAAATACCAAAAGCAGAAGAAAGAAAAGTGTTTTGATATCCAACGTTATCCAAAACAAAGAAATGGATATAGGTAGGCCACAGCTCAAGCTGGCATACAGTTAATACCAGGGCATGGTGGTAACTAGACTGAATACAATCCATAAATCTGTTAATAGGAAAGAAGACATTTTAGTTGACATCATAAGGCTGAAATTATTTACATGAATAATAGCATGGCCTCCTTCATTGTTTTACCCTGTGTTTGCAAGCACTAGGAGCTGGAGTGTGGATGTTACCTTTGGTCCGGGCACAGCTCTTCCAGGAGGACCTGGCATTCCAACACGTCCTGGTGCACCAGGCTCTCCCTGCAGCGAAGGAAGAAGAGCAAAACCGATGGATTTTTCTGACAGTGAGCATGAGCTCACAATGAAAACACTGATGCATTTATTTCTAATATTCCATTCAAATTCTATTAGAATTTCTAATATGGTATGTGGAGTAAAATCTAACTATTTGAAAAACTGATAACAAGCATGGTTTTGATTTCTCAATGGAAATGAGATTCTTCTCAGTCACTGCACTAATATTTTTAATTAGAAATCCCTGTTTTAAGTGTATTCAAGACTTGGTTCAGTACTCAAAGCTTCTTGCCCAGCTGTATAGATAAACTGAAACCATGTATATTTTTCTGTTAGATTTCTTAAATACTCCTTTCAGTGTACATTTTACCCCTTTTTCTTTTCCTCTTATGTGGAAATACCTACTCTTGTGTGTCTAAATAGCAAAAGCCTTGATAAGAAACTGGAGGAGAAAACTGGAGTAGCCCTTCTCTCACTTTCAGAGAGTTCTGTGTATTTGAATAGAAACTCCAAATCCATAAAATAGTATCAGCCATGAGTCGGTGTAAGGGAACATGTATATGTCATATACCATACTATTATCCCAAATATTTCAGCATAAACATACCAGCATTAGTATCCCTTAACTTTTTCCAAACCGACAGGAAACGAAAATAGTAAATGCAAAGCATTTTTTAAAACACTTCTAGATGTTTGTAGGGATCATATGGTGTCTTGCTAAGAGAAGCCTTAGCTGATTTTTTTTCTTTAATAATTTTTAAGAAGCACGTTAATTCCAGGACACTTGTTTCTGAGTAAAAGCTACTGAGATCTAGAGCAAAACACAGCTTTGGGGGCTATTTAACACAGATAATGTGATAATAAACCTACTTTAGCTCCAGCAGGTCCAGACACTCCTGTTGGTCCTGTTAGTCCACGTACTCCTCTCTGACCTTGGTCGCCCTACAAAAATGGAGAAGACATGTCACACATTAAGTAATATTAAGAATGTGTTGGCTGAAAGAAATTGCAAGTATCAGTGAAAAATAGTGAAGTTCTATCTTGTAGATGGTGCACATGAGCTGTTCCTGTTGCCTTCATTAGGAAGTCAGTTAATTCTGCTCAGTAATTGCCCAGTTATGGATTTATACAGTTAAAACTACAAAGATTTATTCTGAAAATAAGCTAAGTGACTTAGCAGTGAATACTGTGAAAAAAATAAGAACCAAAAGGTGTCTTAAAGATTGCATCCTTGGAGCTGAAAAATAAGTAAAGTAATTACACAAAGAATATACTATTTAAGAGAAATAAAGAAAACAGGAAAAGATAATACAGTTACTTTTTTATTTTTCAAAGGCAAATAGGGCAAATCAGTTGACCACGATGCCTTCTCTGATTGATCAGCTTATAGTTCTAGGTGGAAAAAGCAAATAATAGATAGTGTAAAGTTTGTAAAGGGATAACAACTATTTAAGCATATTATTATGCTGTAATAATTACAAAAAAAAATTGAAACAACCATGAGTCCAGAATAATTCTAAAAAAGTTCCAATACAGTAATTGATTTTTGTGCTGCATCATGTCATCTGCATGTTTCCCCTACCAAAGTAATATGAAAATGGGAATGCCTTGATTTTTGCTTCCTGTTTTTTAGCTCTTCCAACTTCATGCAACTGTGATACTAATATCTTTATTTCTCTTCTATTGTGACATTTAATCTCTGTATGTCTTGTCCAGTGTCTTGGACAACTGTTCCTGCAATTTCCAGTGTCTTTATTTCATAGGATACAGGTGTTGGTATGAGAAACCAGGCAATTACTTCTCCATCTGTGAATTGGTACAGAACACCAGTCACCAGTACAAGAGCCAGAACCTAAAAGATGGACCCATTTATTCCTTCTAAGAGAAGCAGCATTCCCAGTTAGCTCCCTGTGAACTTCTTGGACCAGATACTACCACAGGTACTGGACACTGTGAGCCACTGAACTGAAAAAGATGTCCTGGGTGGTCTTTTATGAACTTAATTATTTTAAAGTTGTTTTAGGCTGAGGCTGAAATAAAATCTGCAGTTAACCTTTTTCAGAAGCACTAATAGATTACAGAATAACACTCATAGGCTACATAGAATAGGTTACATTCCTTGAGGTATATTTCTTTATAATAAACAAAAAAAAAAGAAGGCTTTGACAAACCTATTCATGAAACGTTACAATTTTGAATGTCACCTTTAGTAAGAAATTCTCACCTTTTCACCCTGTATTCCAATCCCTGGAGCACCGTCAGGACCTCTAATACCAGGTAACCCTGGTTCACCCTGGAACAGAAAAATCAAAGCAACATTTCAGAGAACTGCATAGACATGGTGCAAGATCAACTCTTTATTCACTTGAAGCTCATTAAAATCATAGACCTTTTAGAGTCTATGGCAAAACTCCTACTGATGTCAATAGACCCAGGATTTTCTTCCCATTTTTAGAAGCAACCATTGTAACACAGAGTGGAATGCCCGAAGTAGCATATTTCTTTAGTGATGTCTGAACACTCTGAGTGTATAATCTTTAAACATTTGGGGGTTCTGATTCTAGGGAAATACCATACTTGGAAGGCTAGGGTTGCCTGTAGCCATTTTAGTGTTCCCCTTCTGAGTTGCAAGTCATTTGGTGGATTAAAAAAAGTGAACAACTGTGAACAAGCTAAGACCCTCACCCCCCAAAAAAATAATTCTCTAAAAAGTATTTTAAAAGTATGTTTTAAATATTTTATTTTTTTTTCCACTGAAAAATGTGCTGCTTTTCCCCTTGTCCATAAACACATTGTATTATAGGTTTGGGTATCAGCACAGCAACAACAGTAGGAATACTTGGAGGGAAGCAGGTAGACTGCAGACAGAAATGAACCAACCTTTTGTCCAGGGGCTCCATCTTCTCCTGGAAGACCAGGCAAACCTGCAAGTCCTGAAGGGCCTGGCTCACCCTAACATCAATAAAAAGTAAGTCCTATTAGATGCAGACTTGGTACTATCCTATCTCTGAATCAAGGAAATCTATTTTTAAAAGTTTATGAAACAGCATAAATATATTTATAGCAAACATCTATGCATATGAACCCAATTCTTGCATTTTTTAATAAAGACAACTTTCATGTATCTTGAACTATCCTACCATCTGATTGTTTGAACTGTGCATTTTATCTATGCTATTATTATCTATTAACTATCTAGCTCGTTCTTTAAAAATAAGGTAACTGTTTAATTTAGTGGCAGCATTTGAAGTAAAATTCAGATGACTGTGACATGATTGACTTGTTGAGTTGAAATTGACATCTTGAGTGCAAATCTATTAATGGCCATGTAATTGTCATCAGCCTATTTATGTAAGGTTTGAGAGCCTGACCTGGTTTTAGATGAAATGAATTCATTTGGGGTCAAATGGGTTCACTTAGCATTTCCATGTTTTTGTGGTTTTTCCTTTCCTTTTCCAACCCCTGTCTCAAATCCCTAACAATCAAAAGCAGAACCAGGACAGCCCCATGTCTTTCCACTATCACAAAAGTGCTTTTTCATCTATTCCCATATTTTATGTTAATCTGGCTGTTAATGACATAGGGAATAGCCAATATCTTGGTCACTTTAACACTAAGATAATCTGGCTACAGCTTCCTCTCCTCTAAGCAAGTGTGCACAAGTCTAGTAGCACAGCTTGTTTCCCATATGAAGGTGTGAGGATATAGCTGCTGCTCTGCTTACATCCAAACCTGTATGAAAAGGGAAGGAGCATCACAATCTCCTTCACTAGCTCTGGTAATAGCTTAGTTTACACTGGAAACTGCTAGTTCTGGCAACAGTTTAATATTCTGGATGGTTTTCTGGACAGAGCTGTAGGTGAGCTGACTTGAGCATGGGCAAGGCATGTGGAAATTTTAAGTTACAGTAGATCTTACTGCTTTTCTACAGTACTGGTGTAATTAAAATGTTCCCATTTGTGGAGGTTATTTAATTTCTGTGTTAAAAATTTTGAAGACTAAAACCCTAAATTCATTTCTAAATGTATTTTAAAATGCCTACATGAAGGATACTCAGGTAACACAAGTTTCAAATCTGAATATATAAATAAATTAAATAATTCCTCTATTAACAATGTACCTTAGAACCAGGTTCTCCAATACCTCTTTCTCCTGGTACTCCAGTCTCTCCTGGCAAGCCTTGTTCACCCTTAAGTAGAAATTATTTTTAGCAGCATTATCATATAAAATAAAAATGCATATTCTTTGTTGCTTATATTTAAGGAAAGTTTAGTATGATATCATCATTAGTATGATGTGTTAAATCCTGGTCACAAAGACTGGGAATCTGCAGCATGTTTTGAGCTGTCACCTAAAAGTTGTTGGTGGAAATGGGTGAAAATTATTATTGCTGTAAATCTGTAAGTATATTGCTCTGTAAATATTTCTTGCCCAAGTAGCTGATATTTCAGGAGCTTGTCTGACATCCACAGACAATTCACCCTTCTCTTTTTTTTATCAGGGGTAAAGCATATCCCTGCATAATCACTCAAAATGTAAGAGGTGACCTCTGATGCTGTAAAATACTTTACCTGGCATGGACCCTTGACCCACTGACACCTTTTGTTACTTTACACTATGCTTTAATAGCCTTCAGTCACTCAGAACTTTATTTGTTGCCCCTTTCAGTAAATAACTTTAAATTTCCAAACACTTCCAAGAGTGATGTCTTTCATTAACAGTTCGGTATTTTGCAAATCAGTCAAGGCTAAATTATTCTAACAGTTTTTCTTCAGCAAAGGTAATCTTGGTTATACCTTGGACAATTTTTAACTGTGAGATACAGTAAATACACAAAGTCTGGTGAGACAACAGGCAGCAGAAGTAATAAGGAAGGCAGCCAATCTGTTAATTATGTATATCTTTTACCAGAATGGAAACAGTACAGTGAGGATAAAATATTATATCGAAACTTTTGTGTTCTTCTGTGTTAAGTGCAACTACTTTTTGGAACTGATTCCCTGCACCTGTACCTGATATGATGAAACTGCAAGTTCAAGGCAGACAACCTTTTCTATGTAAATGTGGTTCACTGCCTGATATGTAGTACCTCAAAGGTTTTGTGATGAGCCAAGCCAAAACCTAAATATATAGCTAGGGCATAGGTTTCTTAAGGCTTTTCAGTGCAGAAGTATCTGCTGTACAGTTTAATAATATTAATAAAGAAAATAATTTCCTGCAGCTATGTCAATACTTAGATTGGTGTTCAGCACTTCAACTTAAAGCATAAGGATAGAGATCATTTCTTAATCAGGAAACATAACAGTAAAAACAGCACAGTAGCTTTTACTTCAGAAAATTCCCTAACCTTTGGTCCAGGTAGTCCCTGTCCTGGTAGACCTCTAGAGCCGGGTGGTCCCTTTGGGCCCTCCGCTCCCTGAAAATATTAGTTAAGTAATTATTAAATATATTTTCTGTTAGTACACATTTAAGTGTGGTGAGGGGGGTGAGGGGGAAGTGAAAATTGCACCTTCTCTCCTTGAATTCCAATTCCAGGTAATCCAATTGGCCCAGGTAAACCAGGAGGACCGAATTCACCCTGGCAAACAAAGTACAACAGCTTAGTTGTGTAAAGACACAGAAACAATCTGGAAATGCTTCTGTGCTAGTACTTGCTGACTTAACCTCTCCTGAAGTCAGTGAAGCTGGGCATCTGACCTGTTGTCTTTCATATATGCATTTGTTCCCTGCTGGCTCTGTTGCCAACAACTGCTAGTCACTTTTTCCCTTTCTAAACCTTAACTTTCCCAGAAAATCAAATGCTATTTGTAACATTTCCTATTTTAATATAAAGGGATGTTAAAATAGGTTGGGAGAGTGTATTTGGCATAAATCTCTCTACAAAATACCATATTGTCCAGGGCTTATTGTGGGTTCCTTGCCTCATTACACCTTTTGTAGTGAGTATCAACCCTGTATTATGTAGATTTATTGGCACTTTGTTAATCCCATGGTGTATTTACTGCTCACCTTTTCACCTTTTACGCTGATGCCTGGAAGTCCACGAGGGCCTTTTGGTCCATCAAAGCCACGTTCTCCCTACATGAAAAATAATGTGTTGTTAACTGTAGAAACACACAGCTGTTCTCTGAGGTAACCAGAGACACTGTTTGCTCTTTCAGCATGAAAACCAAACGAGAAGAACCAGAAGGTAGCTCCTGGATCTGTTTTCCAGGATACCAGAGGTCATCTTTTCAAATTACCTTGCCCTGCAGTTTGAAATTGCTGATGAAAAAACTGAACAAGCTTCTTTTTATCTTTCTGCCACCTTGATTGCTTACGGTCCTGTCCTGCTTCCCTTCAAATTAATGGCAAAACCACAACTGATTTAAATGTCAGGAGGGCTGAATAATGAGACTAACTGAAAGCTGAATTCTGCTTATTTGTCTCATGGGTTAATTTCAGTGAAGTATGGAAATGAGGATCGGGGTGTCCCTAAGAATTTTGCCAGAATAAAGATCAGGTCAAACTGTATAGTTGTAGAAGTCTATTTGTAAATGTTGTTGTCTTTCTAAATGTTTATTTACAGTACAGTAGTCTTGGAGAAAATGCAGATCACAAATAAGAACACAAATACTGTGTTTTCTTGTACTTCTGTTAATAAAACATGTAGAAATAGATACTAGCTTGTGTAAATTGTCACAGAATCACCCAAGGCAATGAAGTTATGGCCCAGACAGGTCTTTTCTCATCGTAGTAACCAATCTCATCATTGTAACTTTGACTGAAATACATTGTGTGGATTTCTGTTCAAAAGATAATTCTTTACTCCTTTTGCTTTAGCACACCTGCCTTAATTTTCCTTTTTACTGAAGTGTGAGCTTGTATCTGAAGAAAGCAACTGCAAAGTTTGCTTTAGATTAACAAATCACTTGATTAAAATGTGTTTAAAACCAGAGAGCTGTCATACTTGGCAGCCATAAATAGGATTAGAGATAAGTATAAAATCTGTTGATATATGATGGCTTCAGATCAGACTTGGTGGTAGAGTAGTACTTCTTTTATAGAATCAAGAGTTCCAATAACACTGGGAGAATTCCACTTTGATTATTTTATTCTGTCTATCTCAATTGCTCAATAGCTTTGGTTAGATTATGCATTCTTCTGTACTTGTTCCTACTGTGCATCATTGCTGTGCTTTACTTATTTTACTTCCTACATTAATTGGTATTTCAGCGGCAATGGAGTGATTTCTAAATGCATTTTCTTCAAGTTGTTTTTTGTTGTTGTTTTCATGCTGAGATCTGCTAAGAAAACCTAAATTATCAACATAAAGTTTGATAATTTATATAATTCGTCATAAAATAATACTGAATGTGTTAAGTACAAGTCAGATTTAAACCTAGCTGACTACAGTATTGTGCTATGCAAAATAATAGGACTTTTAGTAAAGGGGCAGTTGTAGTTTGCATCTGTGAAACAATTTTTTATTGTTTTACCAACAAAAATTGCCTTGGTGCATGCATAAATCTGAGTGAACCATTTAGTTATTTATTTAGTTCATGTAACCAAAGGTCAAAGTGACAACTACTACTGTCATTACTTCCACTGGAAGCTTTCTCTTCCCACAGACTGAATTCAGGCTTCTGCTAAAATGCATAAGGCAGTGGCTGAGGTATTTAAGAAGCTTAGAAGCCTGTCTCTAGTGAGAGCAATGATCTGTATATATAAAGGATTGAGAAAAAAGCAACAGTGAAAAGCTATTTTTTTCATCTAGAAATCACTTTTATAGTATTTTATTTAAGTCAGATGCTTGAGGCTGTTTTAAAATTATAGCTGGAATTCTTCCCAGGCTTAGATCCCACAAAAAAAGTGTCATGTGAATTAAATATCAGCTTTACAGGCCCCAAAGGCTAGCTGTACCTAGAAGTCATGTTTGGATCAACTGAGTTCTATGAAAATATATCAGGTTAATTGATGCCAAATTTTAATATTAATTTATAATGTACTTTCTCAGATTCCCATGTCTGCTATGGACTTGTTTTGACATGCACTCATTTAATGGTGCTGCTCTGGTCTTAAAACCCTTCAATTGCTGTACCTTTGCTCCTGGAAGCCCTTCTGCTGGTGAACCTCTTTCTCCTGGAACACCTTGTGGTCCTTGAGGCCCCTGTTAACATAAGTTTAAAATGGCTTAGAATATGTATTAATCACTCAAATCAGCAGCAGTATGTTCTATGTCACTGTCAGTTTTAAGCATGTCTTTAAATGTTGGTGTAGTTATAACCTGTTAAAAATAACAAAGTAATATGATATTCACAGTGAATAAATGATCATTCTAGCCTGCAGCAACAAGACAGACAGTTTTACATTTCTGGTTACTAATGAATCACAGGTTATGTAATTGAAATTACTATTCTTTATACTTCTGAAATCTTCACTCCATAAACTTTAGTTTCATTTACAAATTGTTACTAAACTTTCTTAATGTATCAGTACAATCATGAGAGACAGGAAGAGAACCAGATTCAAGACCATGCAGAGTAGTACTGAATAATACGTAGCTCTAGAGAGATCTAATTCTTGAGGAGAGTAATAGCATGCTCTTCCTTTCTTGAAAGCAGATCTGGTAGGAATACAAGGAGGAGGTAAGACAACTAAAAGCTTTCATTAAATGAAAGTCCAAAACCTGTGTATATTGAGCCAGCTTCACAGTGTTTTTGTGCATCTGTTTTTGTTCCTCTGATTGATTCCTTGTGATTGCACACAGATCACAGAATGCTGGTAGATTTGGCTCTGCATAACCTAAATATACTTCTGCTTTAGAATAATGCCTAGTTCTTACATAAAGATAATTACACTGCATTCAGTCATAAAAATAAAACACTTTTGAAGGAAATACACTTCAAAGTAAATTGTAAAAAGCCTTTAGTGTTTGTTGTTTGTTTTTTTTAAAAATCAGAATCTCTTGTTATACCAGTACAGCTGTTGTGGCTAAACACAGGCACATTTTCCCCCAAAAGTGGCTGTTTTATAGAGATGCAGGGAGCATTACTGCCCCACTTTGACTGACTCACAGAGTAATGGTCTTTGGGCTCTTCAGCAAGAGCTCTCTCCTCTCCAGTGGTGTATTTTCAAGCAGGTTTGAGATCAGTTAGTTCAGTTACCAACCATTGTTCTGTTTGTCATGGGAGCTCCTCTTTTGAAATCTTTCTTTGTCATTGGGGAAAAGCTACTCATAAAAAAAACAACACAAAATTTCCCTTGTGGTTGCACAAGGGGCCTTTCTTCCAGGTGATGAAAAATTGAGTCTGCTGTATTGTAAATAACTCAGTAAAAGGAGCTGTCCAGTGCTTTGAAAAAAGCCATCCATAAAATTTGCCGATGGATTTTCTGAATTACCACTAAGAGGTTGAGTTTACAACTTCCCGAATGACTTGCACAATCCAAGTGGCTTTATGGAGGTTGTTTTATGTATGACTGTTTCTAATGTTACTGTGATTAAAATGGAGTCTCTCCCTCAAAGCCATGTTGATGTTAGTGTTTTAATGATACTGAAAAGCAGTCAACTTTGAAGTTGCCACCTGTGGATTTGAATCTATTAGGGAACAGATTTATTTAAATATTTATGTGGTTTTGCATAAGGTGTTATTTTTTTCATAGCTGTTTTGGAGACTAAGATAATTAGAAAATTTAAGGAATTGGAAACATTTCTGGTTTATTGAGGGAAATGAAAGTCAGACAATGTAGTATCAGTGAGAGTGAGAACTAGTGGAGAAAAGAAAGGAGATGGTATCATTTAACACACATATATGCCTTTTAATAGAGAAGCACTGTGAGTTTTTCCTTTCTGTCCTCTTCTCCCCAGATAAAAAATAGACATACCATAAGACCTGGCTCACCAACTCCAGGTGGGCCAACAGGGCCTGGTCTTCCTGTCAAACCGGTGTCACCCTTCAAACAAAGATGTATTTTGAAAATGCCAGGTTTAGGTGTTTGTATGTGTGCAGCATACAACAACTTATTAGACATCCTGTGCTTGAAATACTCGATGTAGGAGAATACAGGAATGGGAGCTAAAATGTAAGCATCCTCAGAGTCATACAGTATGCAAAGCCCAACAGACATTGAACTGGTGTAGTTTCATAGTATTAGGGGACAGCCTCAATTCTTCATTTGAGAAGACAATGTTGAATCTAAACAGTTAATTATTCCCATACTATTCCTAGTACATTATTTATTAATTATTGTCCCCTTCCATGAGGTCAGTATTTCTATCATGGAGTTTTGTTTATGCCAGTCATCCAAATGAACCAGCCTGTTTTTCACAGGATAATTTTTGTTTAAGACTATGCATTTTACTTAGCCATACACTGCAGGGATTGAATTATGTCAAGCATAAAAACAACTGTAAAGAAGTCCTTTAAAGTACATACTTAAAATGTACTTTTTTTTTTTCCTCCCCCAAACGGCTTTAATCAGCATACAAAATACCTTTCCAGTACCATAAAAACAGCATTTGGGGGCTTGAAGTTTCTCATGTATGAGCAAATATATAATCTCAGATGTCTTTGTCTTTATCCTACAATACATGTAATATAGAAGATGAGAGATGCTTGTACCTTTGGGCCTGGAATTCCGATTCCAGTCTCTCCAGGCAAGCCAGGTGGCCCAGGGAGACCTCTGTCACCCTTTTCAGAGAATGAAAAAAGAAATAATTCTGCTTATAAATTGGTATTTAGGAAAGTCAGTTTAACTCTGTAAATTAATTTTTTGTATATTCTTAATTTCAGCCCATTGGAATTGTCTTACACAGTACTTCATCTGTTCATCCTTTCAGTGCTTCAGAATTCCCTTTATTAAGGGCATAGATATTTCCTGCACAAAGTGATAGTAGATTATACAAAAGGAAGAATTTTTTCTTTCATGTGGGATATAAGCAAACAAAAAATATTTTCAGTTTACAGAGGGGACTGGATCTTGCAGTGAAGCAAGTGGGTGATTTCTGTGGCACTATTTCAGAGAGCCCATTGCAAGACTGTGTCCTGAACTGCACTCATCCTCATGACTTTCAGGTATCTTCTCTGAGCATCAGTAAATAGCGGGACTAGTAACTTTGAGTTGTAGAATTCGTGGAGAGAATGTGCAGTATCAAGAAAAGAGTTTGTTTGATATTCCAGACAGAATTCCTGCTTGGCACTTAGGGAAAAAAAGTAGTTTTAAATTAAAAACTGAAGAAACACAATGCCACACTGCTGGTTGCAAGAAAAGACTGGAGTGTGATTTGGATCTGAATCAAATACAAAGAGCAAATGAAGACCTTTCTTAGGAACCTTGTAGAATACAAAGAGTATATGATTTGCTAACTCTGTCACATTAAACTGCATCCCCTACAAGAATTGTATGTGTATAAGGATAAAAGAATTTTTGTTGTGAGGCTATATTAATACCTCTTAAGATTAAGAGAGAGAAGAAATAATGCAGTTCTTGCCTT
Organism: Chaetura pelagica; assembly: GCF_000747805.2. Taxonomy (NCBI): domain Eukaryota; kingdom Metazoa; phylum Chordata; class Aves; order Apodiformes; family Apodidae; genus Chaetura; species Chaetura pelagica. Next base: position 11,028,733 of record NW_009952974.1, on the reverse strand, counting down.
TGATCCTTGCAAGCCTTCAGGCCCTTGATCTCCAGATTGTCCTTGTGGACCCTTTTAAAACAAGAGTGGCTTTAATGAGATTTTTCTAGCTTTCAGAACAATGGCACCTTGAAAAACAATCTCTAATTTGCTATAGTCCGCATGAAAATATGAGTTATAAGCATTTCAGAACTGAAGCTTGCTTTCTGATGCGCGGATAGATTCAGCTGCTCAACTCAGTTGGAGTTCAGCCTGGTAATCAGGGGAGAGAATTTGGCTCTCCCTTTACTTGAACACAATTAAAGGTAATCTATAGTCAGGATTTACTGAAATGTCTAACGTGCTAAGCTTCTTGGCCTTCAGTCCAAGAATACTGGGATGAGAAGAGACTAAAATGTTTCCATGTACTTCTGTGAGACATTGTAATAATTAAGACACAGAATGGGAAATGAGTGATTTTGTTTTTATGGAACTGTATTTGCTGTGGTCCTTGAGACCAAATTAATTACAAGGAAGATTTATTTGTCTAGCCTGCTGCTTCAAATTCGTGTTAATTTTGCTGTTTAAGAAGAAAGATTTTGGATGCCTTGAACTCAGTGATTCAAAGACTCCATTATGGTTGTGATATGATATTCAGAGCTTTAAACCCAGGGAATGAGGTATTGTTGTTTTTATAGTTTCTTCCTTTGTTTTTGTTTGTTTGTTTGTTTTTTTACCTGTAGCCCTCTTGTTCCTTGGGGCCCTACTGGACCTTCAGGACCCTGAAAGGCAAGTGAAAAAAATATTTCTGTGTGTTTTTAGATTTTGTCAAGAACACTTTTAGGTAACTTTGTACTAAGGTATCTTATTTAGATATCTTTATTGTAAAGTAAACGTTAAGATAAAGAGAAGCTCAGTAGCCAGCAAGTATTGAATAAATAATTTTACTGTAGTAATCAGAATACAGAGTAAGAATGAACAGAGTTAATTATCAAGGAATCCAGGATTAAACTGTTTGTTACATTTAAAATATTCACAGAAGGAGCTGAGAAAGTTACTGAAAATTGCATCCTTGCTCATTTCACTTTTTAAAATTGTCAGTTGTTAATTTATCTCAGACTTAGAATTAGTATTTGCCTTAAATCTTCCACTATGGTTGTTATTCAGGGAATTGGAGTTTTTCTGTATTTTAACTGTTTCCTGAAAGCATAACAACTTGATGGCTACTTACTCTGTCTCCTTTTATTCCTGGGATTCCACATTCACCTCTTTCACCCTGGAAAGGAACAGGAATAAATATTTAGGAGATAAATTGAGCATATAATCCTTATTCTTTGGGTGCTATAGTTAAAAAGCTAGGTGTTACTCTAGTTATGATATATTATAGTAATTGTGCTTTAAGCTCATTGAGGAAGGGACACACCTTCTATTAGAGCTTGTGCAGCATTTGATAAGATTATGTTATTGTTCATTACTAGTATGTATAAGAAATGTGGCACCATATATAATAATAATAATAACAACATCAAATCTCTATGTGTAAGCAGAAGTTCTGATTAAAAGTAGTACCTTCTCTCCTTTATATCCAGATTTTCCCTGGGAAAATAAAAAAGCAAAGCAGGTTGTGAGGATACATAACCCAAATTTAAGAATGTGAGTATGGGCACTGTTGACATTCTGCTCTCTAGCAAAACAGCATTTCAGGTTATACTGAATAACTAGGTAGAAAAGGTGATTTCTGATAAACATGGCAGTATGACTGTAAATACTGGATCTACTGCTCATCTCTTATTAGATAATATTTCCTAGATCATTCATAAGAAGGAATTATTCCTTTTCTTGCGGCAATGATAATGTTTTCAGTACATCTGGCATTCATGAATCATTAGCTATCAGAAACACTGCTCACTGGAAAAGGGGGAAAAAAATCTTCCTTTTACCTCTATTCCATCTCGTCCTGGGATTCCATTAAGACCTGGCTCCCCCTATGAATAATCCAACATCAGGATCAGTGAAATCGGGATAAGATAGTATTGTCCTGATTATCTGAGTACACATCTCAAGCCAATACAGAAAGCATATCAGCTTACTTTTTTTACATTCTGATGATTTTATAGAATAAATATAAGATTTTAATTTGTAAAGAATCTTAGTCATTACTACAACTAAAGAAGGCAGATGAAGTTTAAGACATTCACAGGTGAAAAGTTCATGGGCACTATTAAGATAGTCTTTCCACATTAAAGTACCAAATCTTTTACCTAAATATGAAAAATCACATCACCTTTGCTCCTTTAAGGCCTGGAGCTCCATCATCTCCAGTGCGGCCCTTTTTACCCTGAAAACAACAAAATAAAATTCTTATTTTAAAATAGATTATAAAGTATTTTACAATATATAAACTATTTTTAATATTTAGGATATTTACTTCCTTTTGAATTATTTTTTTAAATCTCTGCATTAACCATAACCTTCAAATTAATATTGGACCATTCAGCCCCAAGAATTCTTTTGGAAAAATAAACCCTGCAATTTACATCACCAAACCTTGTATGAAGCAATCCCCTAGATTTTCTCAGGGATTCTAGTTAGAAGACTATTCTGAAAGAAGTCCAGGCTGTTCTACCCTCTTTACAAGTCTCTTGTCTCAGTTGTTCCTAACGCTTCAGTCTCTTGCCCTCTCTCCTGTGTTCCGAGAACTTTTCAGATACTAAGGTTTGATTTGGGGCTAGTTAGATCCACCTGCTCTATCTGACTGCAACATGTGAATTTTGTTCCACACAGGAAAGTTGTTCCTTCCTGCCTTTTAAACTGCTGTAGCTAAAAGGAGAACCTCACCACATCATGTTGTTTTTGCAGAGAGAGTGTCTCATGGCATTCTCACTTCTCTCTGTGCATTTCCTGCTGGTGTGACATTTCTACACAATTAACTATGGAGGACTATGTATTGAACCTTGAATTTTTATCATCTCAGTTTTGCGTTTAAATAATTTCCTAAAAAAATTCTAACAATGAAATAAGTCTTGTGTATCAGTTATTTGAGAAATGACAGCTACTTACAGCAGGACCAGGAAGGCCTCTTTCCCCCTTCTCACAGTTACATGTGGCAGCCTGGGTACACTTTGAAGAAAAACAGTCCAAATCAGCACATTTTAATAAAAGAGTTAGAAAACACGTGAACATTGCTTTTAAGTTTCTGTATGGCTAGTCTGAGTACACCAGTAATGACCAGAAGCCTGTTTACTTACATATTTTACATAAATCTTTTAACTGGCATTTTACCACTCTTTAGGAATGTGGCCTCCTACACTTCATCCAAAAATCTGTATCATTCCTACTCCTGAAGTTCCAATTATCTCCATAATGGCTTTACCTCCAAACTCCTCACAAGGTCGGTTTATTGGTGTGCTGTGTCTATGACTGTACATCTGTTTTGATTACTAATCACTGTAGAGATAGTCAAGACAATGGGGTAAGAAAACATTATTCTTCTACTTTCCTCCACTATATGTAGGGTAGGTCATAGTTTAGCTCTATCTTGATAAAGAAAACATGTTACAGTGTATACTTTTATCTAGTTAATGCAATTAACGATAATAGTTTCTAATGTTTTTCTTTTGTCACCTCTACCATCATGTGTCCCAGTCAGACATCATTATGGTATGTAGATATACAATTTTTAGGATCTTTTTGAAACTTTAAAACCATTACATAATACGAAATCATTACAGATACTGGGGTTATTTTTGGAGCAGAAATAAGGGATGTTGTTTTTATTTTTTGATTTATTATTTATTAAACCTCCACTGAGCTTGGAGATATCTAGAAGTGAAGGGTTTAACCATCATTCTTATCTGAATACCCCAGTTACTAACAATATGTTTACCAAGGATAACACTGAATGTCTTACTACTTAAGAATTTATTTTGACAGAGAAAAATCAACATGCCACGGGAAGTGAGTGAAAAATAAAATGCTTAAAGTTTTGCGAACACATATATTATTTAGTGGTTTCCTTGAGATGCTCATCAGAACAGTCTTTGCCTGAGACAGCTGTATAGGACTATTTTTAAGTGGAAAGCTAACTTTATTTCCATCAAAATGGCAGCCAGATCTACCAATGCCTGCAGTCAGGGTGACACAGTGCGGACAAACTGGAAAAGTGCAATGATGACACTTGGTTCAAGTTCCTTTTCTTACTATACTCTGTTAACAGAGGAACACTATTTAGGGTCTACCACCACTGCACCCCATTCAGTTCTGTCATGTTTTCTTATCCACTGAGTCTGGATGACATGCTGAGACGTAATTCTTGCTAACCTTAATATTCACACACTGTTCTTTTTTAATTTTGAAAATAAGGAGGGGAAGGAAATAGCATTAGGATAGCAAATTACAGCCCTGTCCTGCAAATACAAAACCATAGTTTTCCTTGTTGGCAGTCCTGTTAGACTCAAAATTTAACCACCTTCCTGAGCTATTAGTTTTCTTGATTTATGTTTCCATATAATTGTAAATGTCTATATTAAGCAGTAGTTCTGTACAGGAAAAAAAAAACAAACAACTTACCTCTTCCTCAGACAGATCTTTCTGTAAAGACAGATATTCAAAACAACATTAGAAACTTAGTCATAATCCAGCTCTGGGATGTAGAAGGATGTTAAAATAAATCGCTTCAGTAGCTAGTTAATTAAATTATGCAATTAACATATTAACTAGCATTAATTAATCTTTCATTTCTAAGAAACATTCTAGCAACTTCTCCATTCTAAAAATTAATTTTAATAATTTCAATTCTTGTTATAGATTGTTGACTGCACAAATCACCATAATTTGCTGAATTAGAATGATAATCAGACCTCAAACAACATAGTTAGCTAGGTATATGGGAACAATGTGCCCAGAAACTACACTGTTTCCAAAGTGCTGAATAGCAGCAGCTCTCTAGTAAGGGTGAACGATAAATACTCTACACTGGAGAAAATGGGAAGCTGTTCTATGCATAAAGTTAGGCACACACAAAATAAGCACATTAAGAACACCTTAGAAAAGATTTGACTTTGACAGTGATCACATTAAGTTATCATCATCAAATTAGCTTATTATTTTTAGATGATCTCTGCAGATTAAACACCCACATACAATGCATTCCTCCCACTTTTCACAACTGATGTTGTCTCTTGAGAGAACATAAATGTATTGATGAGCAGCAATGCAATGCACATCTCTAAAATTCACAGGTATGCACATATAATTATGCCAAAGCCATTCTTCAAAGCAGACAGCAGCCATGTTCTCAGGAGAAGGCACCTGAGAATGGCTGCCTGTTTGGAACAGGTAAAATAAAGTGTGTTTAGTCACTTGAGAGGTGTTCACTGAGATACAGAAAAATGTGGTATTATCAAGAGCAGTTGGGAGGGGCCATATGCAGGGAAACCAATGCATAGTGGCCCACTATTGAAGTGAAGGAAGGACAGACAGGAAGGCCACCTTGTGTACATGCTGTAGGCCTGTATGAGACCACTTAAGTGCCAGTTTCAGTGCAGAAGTCTCCTGGATGATACTTATATTTTATATCTCTGTGCATGCTCAGATCAGGATGTCACCTGCAGCTTGTGTCACCAGATTTATGGGCTACAGAGGATGGCTTTGTCCTCCATACTTGGCAGGGAATGGTTTTTATTAATGAAGTTTACATGCAGAAAAGAGGCACCCAAGCAAAATTTCAAGAGCAATTTAGACATTTCGTCTTGATTATCTGGTAGGTTTCCCATGGAAATTTAAAAATGTCTATGGCCAGATTTTATCTAAATTGACATATCTCCATTAAGGTCTACAAATTTATTTTCAATTCTGCAAGAGCTGCATCTTTTTTGGTACAAAAGGCAATGTCATGTTCCCACATGCTATGGAAGAAAGCACTAAGGATGTAAAAAATTGGTTGTTTTTGTGTTGTTTTCTTTAAGAAAGGAGGTTTAAAGTATCTTTTTTTAGGAGAAAAACAGAGCTAAAAATAACTTCACAACAGGTCTCTAAGTCTAATTCAGTTTCCAACTTCTAATATTTTGGCTGGCAAGATCTAATGATGAGGAGAGAAAGGAAACCTGAACACGGTGGTCTTATTAATGAGAGGGCCACTTTAACATGTAAAAAGTACAGGTTTCTTCAATCACATAAGCATTAAAAAATATTCAAAATAAGACCATCTTTTACATATGTTCCTATAACTATTTAAAATCCTTTTTCACACATACCATTTCTTTGATAACCTTCTCCACAGTTTCTTTCTCCTGGAGGTTGAAAACAAACCTGGATGCTGGGACACTGGCAAGAAGCCGGAGCTTGGCGGCATTGCTAACCTCCTCAGCCACTCTGGTCATTCCCATTGTGAAAAACACAATTCCTTGGTGTTTAGCATCAGCTGTAGCTGCAAAAATATCTGGGTTTCTTGGATGGTCCACTCCATCAGTGAAGAGCACAGCTATTTTCACACTACCTGGAGTCCCTTCAGTCATGTAGAGTTGTGTGAGGTTAGTTATAGCATAAGTGGTGTAGGTGCCATGACCTATGTAGGTGATGGGAGCAATGTGGGATTTGAATGCTTCAGGACCTTTCCAGTCATGGAAACTTTGCTCTGTGAAAACAGTGCTGCTGTACTGAAGTAAGGCCATTCTCCAGCTAAGGGTTCGTCCAGAACTAAGCTGCAGCCTTTTCATTCTGTCTGCTGTTTCAAGTACAAATTTTTTCTGCTGTTCATGATTATAGTCCTTAGCACTTTCGGAGCTGTCCAGTAAAAAAGCAATTTCCAGAATGCAGTCCTCATCTAGAATAAATAGGTAGGTAGGTGAGTGGAGTGATTTCATAGTAAATCTTGCTCTACCCTTACCCTTACATGTATTTTAGGCTTCAAAAGTGGGAGTACAATTATGGAAATTTTTAAAAGCATCTGTGATGACAACCATGAGACCCTCATGAACATACAGAATATAGAAGCTGAGAGGTTTCCTCCAGAACAGATGCCGCAAGGAATAAGAAACTGAAGGTGAGGTGATGTCATGGGGGGGGGGGAAGAAAAGAGGAATGTTGCAGTGGTTTTATGCATTCATTCTGTCCTCTTGCCTGATATTTCACTGAACATCCTACCAGAATGAGGACTGGAAAGGTTGAAGTCACCTACAAAAAAAATTAGTCTTACTGAGTAAGAAACTGGAGTGTGATTTGACAGAGCTGGATTTTGTCCCTGGTACTGACACTCAAATCCATTGACACAGAAGTTTCCAAATGCAGAATCGGCTGAGTATTAATCTTCAGAACTGTTGATGATATTACCTCTAAAGAAATACAGGTATATAGGCTATTGTGACAATAGCAGGCTATCAGCCATATAATAAAAAAGCTCAGAAGTAATATTTTCAGAAATACATTAAAGGGGAAGAAAAAGATGGGAATAGAAAGATAAAACTGCAAAACTAGGACATGTGAAAATGTAGGATGAAATAAGCCTGGATGATTATAAGCAATATCTTAGACGGCAAGTTAGCCCTGTAGTCTGGAATCCAAATAATTGAATCAGGGGAAAGAAACCCCAGACCCGTTTTGAAATTCCAATATTCACCTTGATCACTTGGGCTGGGATATTTTTCTACAGTATTTGAAAAAATGTGTTTAGGTTTTGGTCTTCTCAATCCGTATCTTTTTTCTTCCCTGAGATTTTCTGCTAAAAACTCATGGTGTTCAAGTATCCACAAAAGCCACCAGAATCTGAAGAACATCATTTGTTTGGTTTCTGTTTCCTAAACAACACAGATAATAATACAGAAGTACAGCAATACGAAGACAATAAAACATTATTCAATTTTGCTTCAACAGATTGCTTAGCAGGCTGTATTCTAAAATATGGTCCCTAAAATGAGCTGATTTTATTTTATTTTGGTAAGATCTTCTCAAAAATATTTAATAAATAATGCAAAGATACATACTGGAGTGATTTTCAAGCATAGTCCATATAGTTCTAGCATGAGACAAACATTTTATGAACATATGTCAGCTCTCTCAGTGCCTGGCAGCATTTGTACAACCAGCACTTCTCAGAACTCTTAATCTTGGCCTGTACCCATGTGGTTACAGGGTGAATCCCAAGTGTAATGCACAGGGGTGTTTTTTTAAAACCTCTTTATCCAGAGCTGGCATGGTGAGAAAGACATACAGAGGCAGACCTGAGTTTTACCCTGTTCTCTTCACTTAACTGAGGGTCATGCATAATTCTTGCTATCAGAGCCCCCTCTCAGCAGTCCTGCAGAGGAAGAGTTGTGGCCAGAGGCTGCTGTCCAGGCATGAATATACCTGCTGTGCATCCGTGGGGACCAGGCTTGACAGATACCTGTTGATAGGTCTTTTTCCTTCTGCAGTGACTCGGAGCTGTTTGCCCAGGAATTACAGACACAGCCACAGCTGAATTGCTGCTCAGGGACTGACAAGTCAGTCCTGCCTCACTTCGGTTTCATTGTCATGTCCCTGCAAGCTCTCCCCAGGTAGGCACAATGGGAAAGAGAAGCTCAGTGGCAAGAATGAAGTCCCGGCAAGTGCCAGGACTAAGCATCTCACAGAAGCCCCTAACACAGCCATGCATGCAGGGTTTCTCAGCTCCTGCTAGTATAGGGCAGGAATTCTACTGTCCAAAGACACAGAGAGGACAGAGGGTCCTTACCTCAATGTTCCTAAGCAACAGGCTCCACAGAGATGCAGGATGCTGCCCTGGGCTTGCTGGCAGCTGTGTTGTCTGCCTCGTGCTGAATGCTCTGTGAGGAAGGGAGGGAGCAGTTGGGCTGCAAGCTCTTGAGAGAATTGGTGTCATGTGTCAGGAGGCGCCCGCAGATAGAGGCAAGGAGAAAAGCAAAGAACAGCAATCCTGGCTCCCCCTTCTCCACACACACACTCCTGTCCTCCTCCCCAGGCTGTGCACATGCATTCTATGTGTAGTTCCCCACAGCCACTTCCACACATAAATCCTCATCCATACTTGTACATGAATGGAAGAGGACTTTTATCACCCCAGCACACATGCCTACACGTTAGCTCAGTTGTGTTCATTCTCTTACCCCATCACTACCACTAACCTTTCACCCCCATACTTCCACACATCGGTCATGCTTTGGCAAGGAAGCTTTTGGTACTGGGCACCATGTTTTCAACATCATCATTGCAGCCCATGTCTGTAGGATCCCTTTTAGACCTAAATGAGTCTTCTCGTAGTGAGGGATTCCTGTTACTGCTGTAGTAAGAAAAGAAAGTCTCATGGACCAGATCATCCAAAATTTCAGTTTCTGGTGAGATTGCCCAGCATGCAGAGGTCAAAAAGACAGACCAATCTGAAAGCCATACAGTTTCTCCAGGCTTATCTGTCACACCTATCCTTACAAAGATTGTAATAGAGAACAAGGACTTACACATAATATGAAGCCTTCAAAACCTAAGCTAGGTGGCTATGGATCATGATGGCTATCTCTTTTACCAGTGATTGCAGCTTGTCAGTTGTGTGTCAGAAAGCTTTTACATTACAAAAGAACATGTTAAACAAGTAGCTCTTTTCTACAGAACTTCTTACCTTTTTTTTTTACCTTTTTTTTTTTCTGTGGATTCATCACTTTCCACCTACAAGCACACAAAGAGGACCCAATGCTAACTGCTGTCCTCCTTTCCATCTTATGTGTCCACCAGCTCAGCCCACTTCTGACAGTGACAGGCAAGGAGGCCTTTCAAAGTTGGAAATAAATGATGTTTATTTCTCTTCAGTCACTTTTATTTTTCCATACTTACACCAACATATTAGATTTTTACTAAGGAAAGGAATGAAAAGGCAAGCTTTTTGCCCTTTAGGGAATACAAATAATATGGTGTTTAACTGAAACAGATATAATAAATCTCACATAGCCCCTAAATCTTACTGAGAAAAAAATCTAGTTCTAGCAAGAAAAAGCATGTTAACTATGATTGGGATTGTGTGCATCCCATAAGAAAAACATTGTCATTATTTAATTTTCACTGCTAATTCCTACCTCAAAACATAGCTGGCAAATAATTTCTTAATTAAGTAACTATTCTGCTTGTATGTTAGTAGCAAATTCTTGGCTTCAGGATATTTCCTTTTATTATTGAATTATGTTTATCCTCAGGACAAATTTTTCTTTTTTTCTTTTTTTTTTATTTTAAATTTATTTTGGCCAGGTGCAACTTCTAAAAGCTTAGTGGGGCCTTCACATTTTTATACCTGTTCAAATGGGATGCATAGTATTATTCTGTCCAGAATTCCAGGTACGTGACATACCATGCAGTACACTTCTAGACTTGCAGTCTTCTGAAGTTGAGATGTTCTCAATACCAGCTGTTCTTGCAGTGACAGTTTATCAAAACCTAAATTATACCAATGTAAAATATGTATGCATTGATTCATCTGATGGAGTAATCATGATCCAGCACAGCTGACAAAATACCATCTGAATATTTCTATATGCTAAAGGAATACTCAAACACCCGAGAGGCCAGTTTTTGAGAGCAGCATGAAGCAGACGGAACATGCTTCTGATTTTCCTCTGCTCTGATGGGATTTTTTTTGCCCTAGAGTTTGACATGATGCTTTAAAAATGTGTTTCCATTTTTTTGCCACCTCAGTTTGAATAATGCACATATCTTGTCTGCTGTGAACTGTTAAAAATACACACATTTCACACAGTCTTCTTCTAGTGTTTCATGGCCTCGAGATAGTGTTGACCATTTAACCTGACAGCATCATGCTGTAATGGTATTTCAGAAGTATTTATTTAATTATATTATACGTGTCAGTACATGACCAAAGTGCCCAGAAGAAATAACAATATTTTGAATCCTGATATTAAAGAGCAATGTTATAAAGAATCTGGTTCACAGTCCAGTATGTTGTCACATGTGTGACTTTTAGAAAAAAACAGTTTGAAAATTCAAATACTCATAGTAATTGAAGAAGAAAATTAAAAAATCAGAACTTAACTTGACTGAAGATTATATCTGAAGAAGGATAAAATAGAGACCTGTATTTTACCGTTTGACTGCAAAATAGGTTTTAGTGGATTTGACAGGCCAAGATTCAGGCTGAATAGTCAGCTAAGTACAGTTAAGTCTTGACAAATTGACTTATATTTACCAACTGTTGTGGCTGCAGTTTAGTTTTTTTTAATGTGGAGTTGTTTTGTGACAATACCTAATTGTTCGATATGAAAAATTATCTCCTAGTGGCACAGCCTTGTAAAAACCTATGATGAAATCTTGGTGTATGTGAAGGTAGTGACAGCACTAATGGTTTCAATGAGGCCAGAACTTTGCTTTTTGGTACTAATCTTGAGCATGTAGTCTGAAAGAACTGGTCAAAGCAAATCAGCTTTATTGTGTTTTCATCTGAACTCACTGTCATGGAAAATCTGTAAGCAAGGTCTTTGATGCCAAAGAGTTACTTTTTGTGTAGCTCCCAACAGATTTTAATGATTCTTCAGGACTGGAATGGTAAATATGGCCCTCTCTTTTTCAGCTGGTATGGACCTGGCTCTCCATGCCCCCTTTTTAATATTGCTCCTCTGCAATATTTTTCAGGAGGTGTGAGAAAACTTAAACTGAAATGAGGCATAGAAAGGATGAGGCTGTCCTCAATACTTTCCCATTTTATCTCTATAAAGTACAGTCAAAGCTCACACTGAGCATTTTGGTGGTAAGTAAATTCTCATTGTCTGTGTGTAATATAAATATATTAGCTTTTTGTTATGTTTTGAGGATATTTCCTTATTTCTACTTCCATTCTAATAGTTCTGTTTCCATTTTAATTTCCCTCAATAAGACATATTTTCTACCTTACAGCCTAAGTACATAAAACATATCTATACGTATCAGTTATTTTCTAAAGTATTTGTAGCATTCAGCCTAATAAAGGAATGAAAACACAGAAACAGAAGAGTACAGATACATTTTAAACATACTAAATATTTGACTGAGCATTTGATTATATTTAACATTTAAGATTTAACCAGATTAAGAACACTCTTAAAATTACAACTAAAGCAAATCTTAAAGGTTTGATTTGCTATAGTGGTACCAATGAAAAAGTGCTTAGACAATTCATTATTTTGAAATTCCTGTTACATCTCAGTTACTTCTTATTGTAAAGTATAATTTGCACAACTATTTTCTTCCACCTTCCTTATTTTCAGTAGCGTAACTGCAATTAGCAATGCAAAACTTCTAAGTGCTTTTAAAATACAGTAATTACATTTTGCAGGAATGGAAGCTCTTACATTTTTATGGAATTTCAGTAAAAATCAAATGCTTTAATCTCACCTAGCATATTTAAAGATACTGTCTGATAACTGGAAAAGAAATTAATTGGCTGGAAATGCACTTAGCAAGTTAAAGCATGTTGCTATATGTAGTACACAGTATTATGCCAATGAAAAGAATAGAGATTTGGTAGAAAAACTCAAGTTTCATAGAGTTCTAAAGTTGTAATCCTTTTAATATTGCAAACAGATTTTGTTTTTGGAGAGGTGATTATTTCTAGTGTTATAAAAAGTCACACATTTATCTTACAACCATTGTTGTCAGTATAACTGTAAACTTGCATAAATGTCAGAATTCGTGTCGTTAGACCTGTGTATTTTTAGGAGTGTTTGTATAAGTATGCATTAGACTGAGTTCATAGCAGGAATTGTAAACTAGTGCTCAGAGCCCTTAGTGCACTAATAAGCCTAAATGGTCCTGACCAGCCTCACCTGTTACCTCCACCCACACCCCTGCCTATGGGTCTGGGGGCTCTAGTTCGGCTCACCTTTAGGCCATCAGTTCTGGCCCTGGTGGGTTGTAGGATGTTGGTTACTGGCTCTATCACAGCCCTGCCTGGGCATGCTGACATGTGGCTAATGTTCCATCCTGACCTGTCCCCATTGAGATGCCTGACATCCTGGGCTGGGGCTGCCCTCAGCCTGCCTAGCTCCCTTGCTGGGGGCCCTGGGATGGGCCCTGGCTGAGGAGCCCTGCATTGCTGTCCAGTTGGGAAGCTGCTGTGCCTCCTGCCCTGGGGGTGCAGCTCTGCATCGCTGCTCCTGACAGAGCTAGCACCTGTGTTCACAGCTCGGCACAGCCGCTGGTGCTAGAGGTCTCCATAAAAGCCGTGGTGAGCCCTGAGTGAAAAGTCAGCCACGTTACGAGCATTTACTTGTGACTAAAGGCTGTGTGACTGGAGCTGGGGTAGGTCTTCACTCTCACAAGCTAGTGAAGCTCAACCTTATTCAGAGGTTTTTACAATGGTATGTGTAAATACAAGTTTGAATGTACAAAAGTGTAGAACGTAAACAGTACCGAGTTGCTTCTGTGAAGCATTGTTAGGAAGATCTCTATTAATCCAGTTTATATGGTGTTTCAACAGCTTTTTCCTTTAGGTGTGCCTGTAGCACTTCATATTTTTACATGTGGATAGAATTTAGCTGCAGGAGTCTCTATAAAGGCTTGGGGAGTTAAGGGTGTAATGAAATGCAACTGTTCTTGTATGGTATTCCACAGGTACAACTGACAGCAGTGGGCTGTGTTTAGACCTGTCCGTAAGCGCTTGGAGCGCGAAGCCAGCTGCATCCTGCTGTTCTGCCTTAAAACACGTCTTCAAGCTTTAAGCTCTCTGACTGTTACAGGACTTCTGGAAGTGGTAGAGGTATTATAGAAGGTAGGGTGAGATGCATGAGGATAAAATGAAACTTGGTGGAAGATAAATTATGTTAAGAGCTCGAAGGAAAAACCAGTAGATGGGACCGAATTCGGGACCGGCCGTACAATCAACCCCGCAGGGCCCGGCCGGGGCCCAAGAGCGGCCTGCGCGGGGAGCAGCGCGGGGCGGGACGGGCCCTTCCCTCAGCCGCTCCCTGAGGCCGCAGCTGCTCGGCCTCCGCAGCCCTGCCCAAGGGCAGACAGCAGAATTTAAAAACCAAAGTCATACTGTCTGTTGCCGCGAAGCTGGTACGTAGAGCTGGAAGCGCTGCCGCACGTCTGCAAGCACACAGCTCCTCCCGAGGGCAAACGGCCTGGCTGTCTCAGTAGCTCCTGTGAAGGCCTCTTGAGATGGGGAGGCAGAAGTCCGTTTATGTAGAGAGGAACTTTTTACCAGGTCTGGAGTCGATAGGTAGTGTGAGAAACGAAATGGCTAGTGGCTTTCTGTAGTAGAGACCTGGTTCCTGCTCCAGAGTTGAGTTAATAAATTGCTTAAGCATCTGATCAAGCCATAAAATCCTCTGTGGGAGTGAGGGAATTCAGTTTGCAGTGTGAAGCTGAGGGAAGAAGGCTGCGTTTTTAAATGCTTAATTATGAACAAAAGTGGTGAAACACTTTGGTGCTAGTACAGCAAGGATTTTTGTAGTGAAGAAAGGTTTTGTTCCTTTAGGTAAGAATAGGCTCGTTGAAGGACATGAGCAATTCTGTATAAACACAGGTTGAAATGTATTATGCTGTAATCCTTTGTATTTAGCCTAGTAAAAATCCAAGTAGATCTTTTTTCTGGCTGTGAGAATTGCTTTAGAAACTAAGTTATTAATGATTATGGGGTTTGTTTCAACAATATTTTTTTTTGTAAGAATTTTTTAAATTTACATAGGTAGCTATCTGTGCTATCCATCCTGAAGCTCTTTGGATTCTGCACTGCAAATCATATATCCTAATCCTGTAGTTTTAGAATAGTATGATGGGGCTTGTGCGATAAAAGAAAATTCTCCTGGTAGCCTCTTTGTGCCCTTGCTGCTTTCTCCTACTGTTCAAATACGAAGGTGAAATACTTCAAATCAAGCAGCATTGTCATAATGCTTTTTAAATAAATGAAGCAAGAGATAGAAAAAACAAACTTGTTTTTTCTGTGTGTGATGGTCATCTTACATGTGTTCTGTGTTCTGCAGAAAATTACCTCCCTTGGTGTTAGAAGCTCAATGGCTAGAACTGTATATTAATACTGCATCAAGTGAAATCAGTCACTAATTAATCACTTATACTTGAATCTAATACCATGCTTCAGTTTGTAATCCTTGTAAAAAGGATTATGTGGAAATACAGAAAACAGATGTACATTTCTGAAGTAGTTGACCTACCACAGTGCTTTAATATCAAAACATCTTTCTGCTCTTATGGTATTATCATCTATTAACCATAACGATTAGAGAGGCGGAGCTAGATTCTCTATTTTTTAAAGCCTGTGGTAATTTATAGTTGTTAAATGTGTGTGCACAGTGCGACAAAATATCTGACTTGTTAGAGGCTCTTAAGGAAACAAGTTTATATATAGTGTGAGTTTTCAGCTTATTTGTTTTTATATTATGTATGCTGTAGAACCACTGAAGCTTTTCGAGTGGTTTTGGTATGAGAAAGCTGAACCTCTGGAGTAGAGATTCACTGTGGAACCTCCGTTCTTAGAAGATTTGTTTAAAAGATATAGCCACTGGGTGTCAGTCTTGACTCAAATGTGAACGTCTCGTGGACGTTGCTAACAGCAGAGATTTGCTTTGAGGTGACTGGTAAGAGCAAGGCTATTAATATCAGTACTAGACTAACATTTTTTAACAACTTCATGAAATTGATCTGCCATTTAAGAGTAACAGTGCTATAGCCACTTTTCTTAAAAAAAAAAAAAAAGAAAAAAAAAAGAAAGAAAACAAAAAATCAGAACTTGTAATGTGGCTGTTCTATAGTTTTGTTTTCCTGGTGAGTGGCCTGTTTGGGCATTGCACTTTACCTATGGATCAGAAATACGAAGATACGAATAGCTGATCTTTGCTCCTTCCTGACCTGTGGAATGTTACCATAAATAACTGCTGAGCACTCACTGGCATGTAATGATCTGTGGGTTACCAGAGATTACCTTGAAGTAGAGAAAAAGGTGCGTGTGTGTAGGGCTGGGTAAGATATTTTTTGTTAATAATGCAGTCTGCTGCAATGACTTAGGTTCAGGCTTTGTTAGTTAACCTTAGTATATTGCTGCCCTTGGCATGCACTTCTCCTTTTATATAAGAAGTTAGTCTTCTCTTCTGAAAACCACTTGAAGAGCTTCAGTTGTTCTGCACTGCAGAAAATAGTAGTTTTTTCAAGATATCATTTCTATACTCTCTTCCCAAAGGTATTATTAATTAAGCTTTGGATATTGCAAATAGAATAAATGTCTAAGGCTGTATTACATATCCTTATGTTGTCCATTTCTCCACCTGACAGCGAGGTAAAAAAACCACAACTTAGGGAACATAAAACAAGCCAAGTTCTGTTTGTGAATGCGACTCAGACTATCAGTGATTCAGTTGAAATGAAAATGCTGATTCAAAATACTCTCTTGTTTTCATTTTGAATTTTCTCAGAGTATGAGACTTCCAGAAAAGTATAAAATTCAAGCAAATGTATCAAGATATAATACTAGTTAAGCAAAATTAATTTCAGAAGCTTTCAAAAATGAGCAAATTACAAGCTCATCTTTCCTGTCTTTTTTGAGATCTGCAGGTAGCCTTACAGTCTGCTCCTTCCCCTACTTCTTTCAATTACCTGCATTTATTGCTCATGTTTTCAGGAAGTTTTCTCATGTGATAAAACTACTTTTCAAGAGTGAGGTGGTAGTACTGACAAAGCTGGGATAACTAGGAAGGAATGTTCCTCACAGTTCAAGTTCAGCAACTTTTTAGTGCTGTATTTCTTATACTCTTGAGACTATATGTTGAACTGAAATAACTTCAAATACATGCTAGCTGAACATTAGAACATCAAAATAACTTCGGTGAGCAGGATCCTGAAGCATCTTCATTGTGTCTTTTAATGTTCTAACTATGTACTTTTTTATGTGGACATGTCAGCTGCAGATACGTGTCTTACAGATAAATGGCTTTTTTGTGGAGTATCTTTAATCCCTTCACATTGGTTTGTAGGTATTAGAGATGCTGGAAGCACTGTGGGACAGAACTGTCCAAAATATGGTTCAGAACTCACTTCCATGAATTATGTAATGACAACAACATGCTTGTAGAAATTGCTGAGTTCTGGGATGATGCTTCTAAGCTGTAACTGGGAACTGGGAGAAGATGGATGATGCAGTAATGTAAGGTTGAATTAAATAGTGGGGTTTTTTTCCTGCATGCTCACAAAGCCTGACCTAGACAAAGCAGTGCCTGTGGCTTGTAGTGTGGTGTAAAGCAATGGATCTTAGGCCTTCTTGCCTGCTTGGCCTGAGAACCTCTTGAGAACTCTGGTCTGGAATAGAACTTCTTAACCCACTCTAGATAAAAGTCTAGTGGAAGGATTTGAAAATAATTGTTAAAAATTGAAGCTACTATCAAGAGGAAGATAAAGTCAAGAAGGAAGTTGTTTGGGTTTTTTTTTGTCAAAGAATGAGATGTTAAGTGTACAGAATGCATAACTATTTTCTTTGCTTTTAGAAGTCATTCATGCCATAGGCCTTTCTGAGTAGACCCTTGCAGTCCATGTCTGTTTCCCAGGTCTGCTAAATGTCAACTTAGAGATGAGGAAAAATTTCTCCTCCTCCCCTTAAACCATTTTAGCCAGGGGCAGCTGAAGTAAAGATCCCTTCAAAGGCCTAGCACAGTTTGGTTTTGGTTTGTTTGGGTTTTTGTTTTTTTAATTTGGCATTGCAGTGACAGTAGATGGTGGCCTTTACTGTCACAGTTAAATGTTATGGCTATGCCCGTTTCACTTCATATTTCTGCATATCAGGAACAGCTCTTGTAAAAATACTGGAATTACACTAGCTTAAAATTGGCATTGTAGAAATGGGATCATTCCCCACGCATGAGAATTCTAAGGCAGAAAAGGCATGTGACTCAACATGCCTTATCTTCAGCTGTAACTCCTTTCTGGAGTGCTTAGATAAGATTAAAAGAACCAGGCTTCTTTCCAACCAGCTCCCACTTTTTTCACCTGAAGAAATTTGCTGAGAAAAGAAGCAGCAGGCTCTAGCTGCAGAATTTGAGTTACCTTCTAGCATGTCACAATGCACATTCAAATTCAAGCAAGATATATCTCTTTTCTGCAAATGTGCATGTGAAACTGAGCTCTTTTTTGATGTTGCAACTGAGTTGATATAAAAGATTCTGCTGTCTGCTTTTTGTCATTCGTTCTCTGTAGAAAATTGTGTAAAACAAATACTAAGAGAACTGCAAGCCAAAATCTGAGAGGATTCTGTCAGATAGTTTAAGTAAACCAAAAGTAAATTAAGCAAACTGTTAGAGCTGCAAATTTAAGTATGTCTGAAATGGTAAATGCTACTGTTGCACACAAAACTTCTGATCCTCCTCACTGTGGTTTTTTGTTTTTGGTGTTTTTTTTTTAAATCTTAAGGGAACAGGTGACATTAGCAAAGGCATCTGCTTTGCTTGGCAGATAGGGGAACACAGACCTAAAGATCAAAATGTCATTAAAACTGAAAGGGAATATTTTATTATCTTCTAGGGTAAAACCACCAAACCAGTATTTAATGTATGGGAATTGTTTATAGTGATTTGCATTTGGTTTTGTCCTCTCCCTTCTGTGACAGGATTCTAAACTGAGCAAGACACTGTAACTGAGTAACTGAGTTACAAGACACCGTAAGAGCAATAGTGAGTGATAAAGTCCCTAAAAATATTTAACTTTTCTTTATGGAAGACTTAATACAGTCTCCTATTAACTGATTTTGTGCTGCAGCAAATGTGCCAGCAATGTATCCAAAATGTAACAATGCAGTGTTTCCGTGGTGTTTAAATCAAGGGCAAATATTTTATTTGAGAGTCTGACATAGACACTTTGTGCCATATAGGGTGGTCAGACTGAGCTCATCTGGGAGAGTGGGCTGTGGTGGAGATGCTGGAAGATGCATCCACCTTTTATTCTTCTTCCTTAATCCTCTTCCCAAATCAAATAACACTGGGTTAGTTATATACATTTCTGTAAAGTTTAATGGTACAATTGAACTTGTACACTGAATCAAGAACACATTTGTCTACTCTTGTTATTCCCAAATAGGAAATGGATCAAATCCAATAAAGATATTTTTCAATTAAACTGCATGAAATATAGTTGGGTTCCTGGGTTGTCTTTAGCTGCGATGCACATATTAAGAGCCGCTTAGGATCATGCCCTGCCCAATAGCTGGGTGGGGGAATGCTATGAAAGAGACGTAGGAGAGGAAAGAAGTTGAAAAAGGGTCACTGAATCCCATAGCCTCTGTAAATCCTCCCAGTATCGTGTATCTCCGAGGCTAGTTTTCTAGGAGTGATTTGAGACCAGAACTAAATCTTAATGTGTGGACTGGATTTTTCTATCATGGAAATGCTTATCTGGTTTTTAGACACTGCTAATAATTCTTTAAAATGTAGTACTGGCTTTTGAAATTTTTGAAAGCAATAGATGGAACTTAGCTAGCTAGCAATTGCTATGATAGCAGAATTGTTTGGTTGTAAATCTGTGTAAGTAGGTCACAAGCATCAGTTCATATATAACTGTTTTCCAGAGCAGGCTATAGCTTTTAAATTTCATGTTTCAAATCTGTGCATGTCCATATGTAAAAAATCAAAGTATATATGAATATCTAGTCTATGAGACTAATTTTACATGCTTATTTGATAGTGGCATCCAAAGGTTCGATTAGGATGAAGAGTTAATTGGATGGAACAGTGTAAAAATATGATTAGGCTCTTAGATGCTAAGCTTTAGTTAGGAAAAGCATTACTCAGAATATCCTAATGTCTTCTATATTTAGAAACAGTGAAATGTGAGCAGGGATGATAGATTCTTTAGCCTGATTTTGGGAATTCAAGCCATGGAAAACTACCATTTGCTATGGGGTGAAAAAGGCATCTCTTGCAGCATATGTTTGACAGCATGTCCCTGTGGAAATTGGTCTTTTGTGACAGTTTTTTTTACTCTCAAAAGTAATAATCATTCTCTTTGGTATTCTAGAATAGAGGAAACACCTTATTCTATTATTTTAAGCCTTAACTGAATCCCAGAGAGAATGGTATTTTGCATAGTTTTCTTGTGATTCTTTAGCCTGATTCTTATACCATTAAAATCTAGAGGACAAGCTAAAATGCAAAATTTCCCACAAATCCTTACTCTTTCACTGTGTTTAACTCATCCTGAGTGTGAGATGATGACAGGTGGCTTTAAAGTACCTTTTGTCCTTTCCTAATCCTGGTTTATGGGGATTTAAACATCACGGACATAGTAAGTAGTCAACAAACTGCTCTATCTCATACATAGTTTTCCAGGAATCACTGGGAACTAGGAAAATTAAGAAGCTATAGGGTTGCACTTTCATCTCTTCCTGGTATGCACAATAGTTGTGGTCTGGAGCCGGATCTGCTCTGGTGACCCTAAACCGTATTCAATTTGTATGAGATTTTAGATTGGTAAGTTAGTTCAAATCAGCAGCTTCATAGTGGTGAATCTGACTTTATATCATGTACTGCAACATGATTTATGTTTCAGTTTTCATAAGAAGTAATTGTGTTGTGCTATAGGAGGAGGGGCAATGAATGCAAAAAAAAAAAAAAAAAAAAGAGCAGAGGAAGTTCCTGTTTGTTTGGAAGTGCTGTTTTGTTTGCAGTCCTGTTTGTTGTCTCTTGTAACTTAAATTAATGCCTGCAAAATTGTATTAAGCAGACAAGAATATATTGGAAAGAAATGAAAAAGAAATTGCAATTCAGAAGAATATGTGGTCCACACTTGGGTAAGTGAGGGCATAGCAACAGAAATAAACAAAGGGAAGAGCATGATGTCTGTCCATTAAAAGAGCACTAAATGGTTCCTTGCACTGTAGCTCTAAGAGCAAGATTTGGCTTTAACGTTCTGTTTGATCAAAAAGACTTTGGTGCAGAAGTGGAAGAATGCTGGTGATAACATTATACGTAACTTGAATCTCTGCTGATTGTAGTAAGTTCTTCAGTATTTGAAACAGCTGTAGTCTGATGGTATTTGGAAAATTTGGATGATAGTAAGACATGAGAAGAGTTTCATGTATTTTGAATGTGTTCTGTAAGTTTTATTGAAGCTCACGTATTTGAATTGATTTTAAAATAATCAAAAAGCTCACCTAAAGCTAATGTATTACTATGTTCCTGACAGGTGTCAAAGCCCAAGCAAGAATCAGCAATGGTTATTGGCAATGAGGTGCAGAAAGGAAGAGGTATGATTAAATCATATTACAAGGATGGTGTGGGGTGCTGGGTGCCTGTGTTTACTACTGAGGATGTAAATGTTTGTCTTGAATTTTCATTGGGTTTCTTTGAATGCCGGATATAGAGAGGTATCTACATCTGCTGGAAAAGATAAACATGGATTAGGAGAGTTCCTATTAATTAGTCTTTACTTCAGTATTTCTTAGTATCTTCACCTGCCTGTTGGATGATGACAGCTTTTTAAATGAGGAATTCACCATTCTTATATATGTGCCTTTGCTCTTCAAGTTGAATCAATGATTATGCTTGAAAGGTAACAAGCCTTTAAGACCACTCAGAAAGAGCAGCTAATAAAACTTCAGGGGACTGATTGTCTACAAGATTGACTGGAAAAACTTACTGTTGAATACAATGAGTTTCTGCTTGTGTCTAGGACAACTAGATACCTAGTTTCTAAACTCAGGCACATGTTTCTGTCATCTTTTCATGAAAAATACCTTCTGTTCTTCCTACAGTAGGTCGGAGCTTCTTGTGATTAATTTGATAATGTCTGTGGGTAGCTGGTCACTGACTGCTGATGAATCTTAGCTGAAAACTACTGAACTTCGGAGTTTTCCCTTGTTAGTCTAATGAAGCCAGAATTCAACCTAATGCCTACATTTTTTTAAATCCAGAAGAAAGCTTTTTGACTGTGACCTGTGGAAATAATTTGAACGTGTTGGGAATTGAAGACTTACTTCTTGGTATATGTACTTGATCAACCATCAGCTTTTCACAGGTAGATGGCAATAGTAGTATATCAGGACTGCTGATTCCCCACTCCCCTTTTTTCCATTCTGCAATAATTAACAGAGTACCCAGTTTTATAATTCAAAGGTCTAAGGTTTGAGGCTTGTCCTTTTAATTATTTCTGGAGTTTTGACTGTGACACCGCAATATGAATGAAACATTACTTTCAGGTCAATATGAGGGTTCAAACTCATGGCCTTCAAATTAATGAAACAACTTCTACTGTTCATAATCAGACAAACAGGATTATGTGGACCTAGGGTATTTTCACTAGTATCTCTTGAAGTGCCTGACACAAAGACAAAGCTGTCATTTTTCTAGAAAGGCTAAACGTCAGTCATTCCTAAGGAACAAAAGGAGTTTTAATATCTAGGGGAATGTGGTATGTAACCTCCTATTTACTTTCAGCAGCTTGTGGCTCTGATTTACAATGACACTTAAGCACAATTGTTTATCTTAAAGAGGAAAAAAAGCAGTCAACAATCCCCAAAAGCCTTCTACAACAACAGTAATTACTCTGGCTATGTCATATAGCTCTGTTCTCAAACATTATTTTTGAGCTCATAAACTACTGTTCCTGTGGAAATTAAGGCAAAGCGAGTAAAGAATCTGTTCTAGTTTCTTGAATATGCCCTTCAGCTTATGGTGCAATGCACCTGCACTAGAAACTCAAGTGTTCCATATCTGAACCAGATAAAGTAACCAGAAAAAGCACCAGATAAGTAACTTCCCTGTTAGTCTTAAGATCTCATCCTAAATAACGTTGATCATGCTGTATTCAAAAAAGTAAAGCAGCCAGTAGGTACGCTTTACTGTGCTGAGATCTCCAGAAGTATCCTAATCAGGAGAAATCTTAAATTTTGGAACTGGATTTTACAATAATAATTCTTGGATGCAAGAATGAGTACTGAGAGGGAGGAGGAATTCAGTTAGATACCTTGTAAAATACAAAACATGCCATTAAACTGTTTTTTTCATGGCAAACTTCCACCTCACAATTCTGTTCTGTGAAGTGGCTATAAAAATAGCATTGCATGCTTTTCTGACGGTAGCTCAGGTGGATCTAACCTCTCCAGGCAGGTCTATCCTGTTCCTCCTGGCTGTAGAATGCAATGTGATTGAGATGCTGGTGTGAGCAATGAAGCTGGTTAAAGGGTACTGCCATTTGCAGCTGTATCCCGTGTCTGTGGGACTGTGCTGTGAAGCAGGCTCAGCAATCAGTGCTCTCTTGAGGGGACAAAAGGGAGTGTGAATTGCAATACTGCAACTTCCACAGAAGGGGATGGGGGGGAAGGGTGGACTTCTCAAGCCAGTTACCCTGCCTACCAAAGTCTGTGCTCACTGAACTGTCCTATATCTCATTCCTGTGAACAAGTCCCCCAGAGAGGAGAGAGGTTGGTTGTTGGTTTTTTTGGTGTGTGTGGTTTTTTTTTTAAATTGTTGTAATCCTTTTGACCTCGTACATTCATGAGTTTGGTCTCTTCTTGTCAAAGTAGTTTTGCAGGTTGGCTGAATCAGGTACTATTTTCAAAGCAAGTATTTTGGGTATTGTTCCTTAGCAATCAGTTAAGAATTGCTAAAATGTGGCTTATCTTAAGCTATCGTTTTCTTATTTTTTCAATTTAATTTAGTATAACAAAATATATTTATACTATAAGTATCTCTGTGTACAAATCAGTTTTTGCCATGCACGTGGTGTTACAGGGTAGCTATATTTTGGTCATATATTCAGTAACTTTGTTCTCAGAAAGACTGTTTCATTGGCCTATTTCTATCTAGTCCTCTTGTTCAATAAGCACAAAGACTTGTTCACAAAATTAATGGAGTAAGATCATATTTTCAGCTTCTCTACTAAGTAGGGAGTGGTTAATCTCTGAAGCTCTGAAATATGTACCAAAACTGTGAGAATCTGTGACTTGCAACACTTATACTGCTAAACCATGTTCTCATTTGCTTACTGTTGTTAGCCTGGGTTTGGCCTTGAAATTCTGATAAATACTACTGATCTGAAGGATTATTCTTTCTCTCTCTTTTTTTTTTTTTTTTTTTTTTTTCCAGGTGCTTTTGATGGACTGCTTTTGTGATCTCTCAAGCATTTCATCCTGGCTGTTGAAAGAACAAGACATACCACCTCTTAGTATGCGAGTGTCCCACTTACCTCAAATCTGTTATTAATAGGCATGTATACCAATGAAAATAGCTAATTTCACATATACATGGTAGATATTGTTGCCTATTTGGTAATTAAGTTTTTAAACTAACTCTGTGTGAGGAAGTGTGAGGAAAATAAATTTGTAGGATGTTCTAGCTTGAATTATTTATAAAAGAATAGTAATCTTGCCTCATACTCTCTTAGCACATCTGTATTTACTTGTAAGAATAGGTGTACTGCTTTTTCCAGCTGTCTTTCATCCTATGTATTTTCACTGAGAAGCTGCTTATTAATTTCCTCTCCAATTTTTTTCTGCTTCTCATCTGTAAAGTGCCTGGGAGATGAATCTAGTTTTGTTCATAACGTATTGATGCTTAGAATCAATTGTTAAAATATGCTTTGGTTTCGACGTTTTGGGTTTTTTTCAGTACCTTAGATATCAATGAAGATACCATAAAAAAAAAGGCTGTGGCCTAGGCAGAGCTAGAGTATTGTTCCCGTGTGGTAAATTTTATCTCCTTCCTTCTCCTTTGATTTTCTCTTGGATTTCTGCAATACCTGAGGCAGGGGCTTTCCTTCACAATTTTTTCCTCATTACCCAAGAGCAGTATACTAGTGTATGGAATGAGTTAGCATTCTATGAAAAACAGCAGGTCCTTGTGTAATTAAACTGTTCCTGAGTTAGTGGCTTCAGAAGTAAAGATAAATTGGTTCTTATTTTGAAAGACAGGTTATGTGTTTCTCTCCTTTATGGAACACTGTGATGAGGTGCATAACCTTGAAAGTGAATGTTTTCATACAGAACACCTAAATAAACCTGGGGAAAGCTAAATTTCTGTTGTTTTTGTTTTATATGTGGCTGCAGTAAAACCCAGGATAGATAGTAATAGACTAATTATTTTCTACCCTGTGAGTGCTCTCAGGATGTGGACTTACGGTTTCACAAAACTGCCCAGGCTTGCTTGGTAGAGTGAAGTGTGGTTGGAAAAACATCAAGAAGACAAGAACGCCAGTCTTCCTTTTTCTCAGCATAGCTCAGTTTGCTGTAAAGGATGTTCAGAGTTATTCCAGCCTATTCTATTCTGCTTGTTAGTACCCTAAAAAGTTTGTAGAACATAAGTAATTTGGAAATGCCTCTTTACCTCCCATTCCTTTTTAAGTACAAATTCCATCTATTGCGTCCTTGCAGGACATAGCAGGTGCTGAAGGGCCAGTGCACAGGAGCAAAAATGAGGATGTTTGTCCCTCAGAGACAGAGAAAATGCCAAAGAAGTCTGCTTGCAGTAAGGCAAGTACCAAGAACTTTGGTAACTTAGAGGTATAGCTGGGGTAAAGCATACTTGCCCTTACTTTGTGACTGAGTCTCCAGGATACGGCACAGGGACTTGCAGGCTGAACTGAACAGTGCTGAACAAAAGGTTGAGGGGACAACTAGAAGCTTTTTCTCAATTTCATTCTGCCTTCCAGGTAAATAAACTCTCTCATCTTTATACTGTTATTCTTAAACCCCATCACAGGCCCAGTTCTGCAGGTAAAATACACAGGAGGTGCTTGAAAGCTCATTTAGTTACTGCCTTTCTGCTAGTCTCCCTTTTTCAGTGGCAGTTACCAAAAAAAGTCACAGTTCCCATTCAGTGCTGCTTGTTCCAGGGCACAGTGATATAATTCCAGGTTGAAAGAGAGATGTAACGTATTTCTAACCTTGAGGAAACTTCTCGCCACAGTACCAGCTGCATTGTGCAATCCTGACTCTGATTTCTGTTCTGGCCTGATTCACATCTTGGTTTAATGTTTTGCAATTTTATGTGGGATGAGGATCCACCTTTGATCCAGTCTTCTGGAAATCTGTGTTCTAGTTATGAATATGCATTAGCTTTTTGGGAACTATTATCAACTCAAGCCCTCTTTTTCTTAGTTTGTGATTAGGTGTTTTTTGCTTGTTCTTTAAATCCTTGGAGGAAATACTTCCCTGGCAAATAACTGCTGTTGTTTTAGACGTAGTGAAATGTGATGTGGCTTATACCAGATACCAAGTGAACTCAGGGCTGTTTTCTGCTTTTCTCTGCCATATGTTATGGAGTTGAAATCGATACTGTTTCTCTGCACAAGACGCAGCTCAATTCCCTAAAATGTTACCTTCCTATTTATGGAAACTTCTGCTCACACTGCACGTACTTGAAAAGATTAAGTGGTCAAGTCCAAATACACTTGCACATGAAAACAACTAAGTCTGCCTCAAGTCTGATGGCTTTGATGCAAACTGAATTGGGCCTTAGGTGAAGGAAATTACTCAAGATTAGTACCTCTAAAAAGACCCTCCTGCCATTAGTTGCCTGTTAAGAAAGGAAGCCTCTAACACAGACAAATATTATTGCTTGTTGTAAAACTGAGATTCAGTTAAAGGAATGGGACACTTTAAATTGTAGAACAAAAATAGATGAAATCTGAAGAATTAACTGCTGTGGTTGCGTTATTATTACCCAGAGAGCGAGTCAGAGCCTTTTCATTAGCAGCATTCTCTCAAAATGAGCACGGCTACAGGTAGCCTTGCTTTAGTATAATTAAACAAAAATAGCAACAAAGACTGTTACAATAAAGACATAGGATTTAATGGTGAAACTTAAATGTGAAATTGGAAACATAGCTTGTAACATAAAATATTTTCAATGTATAAAACCCTGGGTTTATCCAAGGACAGATTGACCACACGATTACTGAATGCCAGTGACAATTACAGCTTTATTGGATAATGCACTGGGCAGATCCTCAGCCTCTATAAACTCTCCTAGCCCTGAGACATTCAGAAGACAGATTTACAGGTGCAGGTCTGGCCCACTGTTTCTTTCGGCAAATTTATATATATTATTTATAGATTTATTTTATATATTATTTAAATTATCCATCAGCTTTGTGTCTTTATCTAGTCATGCATCAACCCTGGTGTTTCTATCTATTAAGAATTGCATGAGTTTGGACACTGAATTAGAGCTGAACCCTGGTCAAAAATCAAGCATTTTAATTTTTAACTTCTGTGCTTAGCATGCATCTTTAATGTGTAAGCAACATGGTTGGCTATTCTAAATTATACCTTTGGCAGCTTTTCTGATTGCTTGCTTGCAGCAAAAACCAGGCAAGCAAACTCATCCTAAATGGTATTTTGACTTAAAAACAGAGTTCAGTGAACAACAGCATTGCCTAGGTTTTTTCCCCCTAACTTTCTACCAGATGTAGTCTACGTCATCTTAAACCTGAAACAATCAACTAAAAATCCTACATCTAGTTCAGTTAGGAAACAATTAGCTCACATTTTAGTCAACAGGAAGCTGAAAGGGAGAGGTGTGTTACACAGGCATGGGAAATTTTGTAAGTCCTCATGGCCTGAGGTGTTTTCAATCTGATCTTGCAGCTCTAGCCTTGCTGAAGTCCTATTTGATGGTGTTCAGC